>NW_027271285.1:600000-872193 GCF_040938485.1 Diadema antillarum | reverse complement strand
ATTCTCTTTTTGTAAGAGATTGAAAATGAATGAATGAATGAAGGAAGGAAGGAAGGAATCTATCAAGCTCTCTCCCCCTCTCTACCCGGCCTTCCCTATCTCTCTCCCTCTATTCATCAATCTTTCTCCAAACATCTCTTTTTCTCTCTGTCTACCTATCTACCTATCTATTTATCTATCTATCTATCTATCTAACATTCCTACCCTACAAGACAGGAAAATTCATTTCACTTTTCTCCCGTGAGAACTGCATTTGCTCTTAAAACAATAGTACATACAGGTCCAACATTCTGGAATAGCCTTGACTCCGACATTATTGAATCGTTGTCATTGAACTGTTTTAAACGTAAACTAAAAAAATCCCTTGTGCAGGCTTATATCTAATAATACAACATGCAATTTTATTTGAACTCCCTCTTCTTTATCAGATTCGTTGTTTATCATATGTATTCCATGGTTGCCTTTTGTTTGTTTTTTACTGAGTCATTTATGTCAAGGCTATTCCTGAATTAATGAATCATTATGTATCATGTGCGTTTTTGCGCATTCTTACAGTTACGTATATGTTGCTCGGGTGACAAGGAGTCTTGTTAACGCGTTACAGGTGGCTACTTTGTATTTCGCTATGCTTTCGTATATTTTATTCCTTTCCTTTGCTCTTTTTGCTCTCTTTTCTTTTACGTCCCAGGCCCGTAGCCAGGGGGGGGGGGGGGGTGCGTCGGGTGCGTACGCACCCCCCCCCCCCCCCCCCAAATTCTGAAAGGTCCACTTTTTCATAATAACGGTTTTTAGCAATTCTCAAGATAACAATCCAAATAAATATAAAAACACATTATATGCTACGTAAATGTGGAAGAGTACGTTTAACAATGTTAAAAATAATTGTACGAAACCCTTTTGTTGTATGAACCATCGGATCGTCCCCATGCACACAAACACACAATGTTATGCATCAATTTGTGCGAGCTATTACATATTGAAAACTTTCGGTCATCTGCGAAGCCGCGCTTCTGCGCGAACGCTACAACACGTAAAACGGGTCAAAAATCGACGCATTTTTCCACAAAATCTGCCATAACTTTTAAACTGTTTAAGAAGCAAACTTGGGGCGCCCGGATTCTGAAAGTGGACACTTTAGGGATTATTTATGTGTATATATCTTTATTGTAACATTTGTAGCAGTGACGCAAATTAGATCAGAAAAGTACCTTATGAGTAGAATTGTCTATGGCGAACAGTCCAAATTTGACGAATTTGAGCATATTTTGCCGTCTTGCAATTCTTCCAGACGGGATATCTCGAGAACGGAAGATCGCACAAACTTGGGGCGCACGGTTTCAGAAAGTAAAGGTTCTGCCCATTTTTGTGACATAAGAATCTTGTCCATTGGTTGAGCAGTCCTGACGCAAATTTGCAGTAAAGCTAGACTACCCATTCACAATTACTGTCATAGGGAACGTGTACAATCCATACAGAACTATCACGTGACGAGACTACCAACGAAAATTTGAGCCGTTGACCTTCACTGTCTGCCGTTGTCAGCAGTGTGACAGTTCTATTGGTTCTCATTTTAAAGTGAGCCAAAACCTAAGAACATTCTCACTTATAATTTCCAAAGAGTATTATGCAGGCACGCAAACTCATTTTAGTTGTATTTCATTTAAATGTAATGGGTAAGAGGGTATGAGAGAGAATGGAAAGTGCTGAGCTATGAAGTAAAATGGTAAAGTAAAAAGTTTGTCAGATAGTATTACAAAAGCCTGAATATTGCAAGAGCTCCGGAGTAAAAACAGTCAGTGAAAAACCCTATGTATGATAGCATTGTGAGAGCGTTAGACTGCATTGTGACGCATCGTTAATTTACATTCTTTATTGATATATTTTCATAAATATCTCAGGTAATGAGTCGGATTGGATTACAATTCTCACTTACAGCTTTGTAGAAGTCTGAGTCAACAGTATCACACAGTACTTCAAGACGTATTATAATACAAACGATTTCTTGAGCCTGCACCGTTTCAGGCTCTGTTCTGGATACGGCGGTAGAAACTCATTCTTTTTTGTTGTTTATTTTATCATTATTTACTAATCTCTTTTCTAACTTACAGGTAGCGGATTTCTTTGCAGGCCAAATTCGGAAATGTAGTGTTGATTATTATTTATACATTTTCTCATGTTTTTATGACAGTTCTATTGGTTCTCATTTTAAAGTGAGCCAAAACCTAAGAACATTTCACTTAAATTCCCAAAGAGTATTATGCAGGCACGCAAACTCATTTTAGTTGTATTTCATTTAAATGTAATGGGTAAGAGGGTATGAGAGAGAATGGAAAGTGCTGAGCTATGAAGTAAAATGGTAAAGTAAAAAGTTTGTCAGATAGTATTACAAAAGAAACTCATTCTTTTTTGTTTGTTTATTTTATCATTATTTACTTATCTCTCTTCTAACTTAAAGGTAGTGGATCTCTTTGCAGCCCAAATTCGAAAATGCCTAGAGACAGATAGTAACCAAATATGCTACTATAATTTAATAAATAAGAAATAACCATTCCAGTATGTATCTTAGTGTGCACAGTAAGACAGATCAAATCAAATAGGAAAACATCTGAGCACTAAGCCTGAGGTCTGAATTTGCACTCAACTTCTTCCAATGGCTAACGGATGTTTAATTTTTGAATTTCACTGACCTCCAAATTTCACAAAGAAAACCTTCTTAGCATGATGGTTGATATGACATTTGACTGATATTGGAGATGTTTGCGAATCGGATCTACTACCTTTAATATTATTAAATCTAAAATGATTATTTGAAAGTTCGGAAATGCTGGAAATATCCTACCACAAAGGAGGCAAAATATAAATGGTTCACATTTACAATTCATTTTGTTTTAAAAATTTTCTTATTTATTTTCGTTTTTGACAAACTCGCATACCAACGGCTGATATACTGTATAGTAAAGTGAATGTTTCATCTTCCAAACAGCATCCAATGGGATGGAAAACTCCAACTGAAAGGTGGACACCGTGACCGTACTCGCTAAAGAAAACGCGTAATAGGGGTCGTTTTTTCTCACGGATTAGATGGAAAGTGTGATGTACGAGCGTATATAATCAAAGGGTATCAAAAAGGCCGAAATTTGGGAAAATGGTATATTGTTCAATCATGATGAAGTACTTCTTTAGGGTGCAGGAAACATTTAAGGAATACTTGTTTTTTAAGGCCCGAAAAAATCATATGATCATTACTCGTTTAGGGGCCATTTTGAAAGTCCATGTATGAGCATGGTGTCCACCTTTTAATTGTCGCTACCCCTCCCGGGACAGTATCAAAGGATCGTTTTGTTGATTAACGCAATCCCCCCTTCCTTTAAAAATCCTGGCTTCAGGCCTGCTAACGCGGGTATACAATATAGAAAAAAATAAAAGTTAAAACAACACCAGGAAAATCACTATTCTCAATTTTGCGCAGAGTCTCGAACACAATTAAACTTTGCAACTTCCTGGCAAAATGAGTTTTTACTATTTCCCAGATGAAATACCGTAACGCGATTGCATGCAACAGACAAAAATACAAATTTCCTCGAGACTTTAAAACGTCATTAAAACAGTCAAAATTCACAATTTGCGGCGCGCTTCGCGCGCAAATTCTCATACAACTTTTGTAGTTCGGTCGTCCAAAGAATATATATATATATATATATATATATATATATATATATATATATATATATATATATAATTGTGTGTGTGTGTGTGTGTGTGTGTGTGTGTGTGTGTGTGTGTGTGTCATCATTGGTATTTGTACCGAAGGTCCGTTTTTTTAGTGACCGCACCCCCCCCCCCTTGAAAAATCCTGGCTACGGGCCTGCGTCCCTTTCCTTCCTTTCATAGTTTTCGTTTCTAGGTTGTTTAAGAAGACCAACACTTTCATATATACGGGGACCTATACATTACAAGCTTTGCTTTTTAGTAGGTCCCCACATTTCATGTTTGTTAAATTGTCTTCTCTTGTATTTTTTGTAATTTACGACGCTATGTTCAATCTTATGTTCAATCGATCGTATCATGTTTGATGTTTTGAAATGTGGAACAATAAAATCAAATCAAATCAAATCTATCTATCCATCCATCTATCTATTTATACATCGCTATCTATTTATCTATCTATCTCCTTACATGTATCTTTCTCCCTATCTATCTATCTATCTATCTATCTCACTTTTTTCCCATCTTTCTTTTTCAGCAATCTATGGCTATGGCTTCTGTAAGGCGGCCCAGAAGGCCTTCTCGCTGCTCGTCTCCAACGCCCTGCGCGTCGCCGCCATCAACTCCGTGGGCAATTTCCTCCTCCTCCTCGGCAAGGCCACCGTCACCGCCTGCGTCGTCGTGATCGGAATGCAGCTCCTTCAGGTTCGATCACGGGATTCGAGCAAGTCCCTCCAATTTATCTTTAATAGCGTCGTGACCTTATGCTCAAGAATTAGGTCTCGGCGTCGTCAATAATCAACCGCTCTTCAGGTATAATAATCAGCTTATCTATAGAAGGCACATTGCCACCGTCAGGGTACTTGCCAGTGATAACGCTTTATTGGTTGTACTGGATGTAGTGATAGGTATGTTGGAACTTACAGCTATATTAACATATATTGTGATTTATGCAGCTGAAAAGATATAATATCTGTGCCATGAAAATTCAAGAAAGTAATTACTAGTGATTAATCACACATAATACATGGTGTTCGTAGAGAAATATGAAAATCGTTTAAGAGGAAGAAAAAAGACCGATAACATGTGCAATGCTTACCCTTTTTTTTTCTAAAACGGATTACTTGTGATAGTATTCCATCTGTATTGGGTACTGGGTCTTTTACATTTTTCTCTTCATGAAGATCCTGCCCTTATACTAAAATGTTGCTTTTGCTCGTTTTTTTCCTGAACCATTAATATCAATATAACTTGCACCTTCACCATTCCTAAACAAAACAACTTTTTTCAGTTTCAGTGTTCGCCAAAAGAAATGTTCGCTTTCATAACTACATTATGGAGCTTTAATTGGGTCACGCGGTAACATACCGTAAAATGAAAACAGATTATGTATCTGATCCGTCTTTTCGGCAATGTTTCATCAATTATTACCTTCTCCTTACATAACTGTTTTAAGAAACATATTAATTTCTTTATATCCCTTTTGCAGGACAGAACGGATCTCAACTATTACGCAGTACCCATTGCCCTGGCAGCGCTCTTCGCTTTCTCTATAAGTCACGTGTTCTTGCTCGTGTATGAGGTGAGACATCTTTTTTTTTTTCAATCAAAGATCATTCATTGCATTTAATAGCTATTGCCGAAATGAAGCACAGACAATACAAAATGGCAGCGCGAATTATGTCCACCCCTACCCTTTCTCTTCCCCTCTCTGTTACACATGTGATACCAAACTACAGTGGAAACTCAGTATTGAATAACGAGATCCTTGGGACCAAGACGATTGTTCTTTATTTCAGATATTTTGTTATGTTAGTATAGTCAGTACACAATACAAAACAAAGGAAATAGATTCACTGGGACGGGAAAAATTAGTTTGTTATATCAGAGGTATTATGTTATTCAGATCTCGTTATATCGAGTTCCCACTGTACTCATACAATTTGTACGTTGGCCATGGAGGATGGGGAAGGGGAGAGGGTGGTGGCTGGCTGACGAAAAGGGGATACTACCCTAAACGCTTAAATGGTTATGTTCTCTGAGTCATGTTACTTGTGAGCGAGTAAATGTACACGTACATCCAATTACGTGTACCAATTTCACTGGTCTACAAATTTTGGGCTGATATGATTCAAAGCAGGTATCATTTATTCATTCACATTACCTGATTACACAGACAAAGATGAACGTTCGCACATGATTACAAACAATGTTTAGAGAAAGACAAGAAACAAAGAAGAACACATGAGGATGATTGACAGTGACACATAAACAAGCTACTGTAAAAGTGGATACTTTCCTCATGAGTAATTTTTCGCGGAGCGCCGTGTAAGATGAATTTCGTGTGTTTCATCGACCAAACAAATTAGGAAACAAATTAGTTGCAGTTCCTTTTAAGTTTTAAGTCTGACCGTAAAATATAAATCCGAAGTCTCATAATAAATATGTTCCTTTATTTAGTGTTTGTGGTTTTTTTTTTTTTTTTTTTGTCTCTGTATGTGTGCGTACTGTTTTAAACTGGATATTGATTAAATTAATACATTTTTTTTGTATATTCATTTTGTGTGTGTGTGTGTGTGTGTGTGTGTGTGTCTGTATGTCTTTTATCATACAGATGGCAATTGACACACTGTTCCTGTGTTTCTGTGAAGACTGTGAGCGTAACGACGGCATCAACAAGCCTTATTACATGAGTAGAGACCTGATGGTAAGTCACAAGAAAATAAACAGAAGGGTGAGAAAGTGTTATGGAATGATAGCAGGCCTGCCATGATATGGATCAAAGAAATGTAGTTTCATTCCGAACGTAAAACTCGAATTTATTTGTTCATGCCGTTCCTCATATATATATATATATTTGGCAATGAATCCTGATAAATATTGATGATGATCGAGCTCATAAATTTTCATTTCGAACAAGGCTTAAAAATATTAACACCACACCACGTCATAAAGACACGTATTGATTATTATCGCGAGTTGAGATGTATGAGCTATGAACTTCTTGTAGACTAACACACGGCTGTTGAAGCTGGGGCCCTGCTTCTGATCAGATTTATTTTACTACGCGTATGTAACGAACAGTAAGAAACAGCCACCGGAGAAACAACCAATCAGCTCTTTAGATTCCACAACGTCACCATCTATTTTTACCTTGGTGGTAATCCCTTTGTGAGAGTGAGTGTGTGGTGTGTGGGAGGGGGTATAAACATTGCCATGCTTACCAAAACAAACAAACATCATTTTTGTAAATATGATGAAAATTCTGTAAGTAATTTCAGCGGCACATTGGGAAGTAGGTCCTAATAGGGTTACCCCCCCCCCCCCCCCCCCCCCCCCAACGACAATAACAAAAATCAACAACCCAATTTTCCCTTGAAATACTGTCAATATTCGCTCTTGAGCTAGAAGTGCTATGAGAGTGCTGTTTGTGCGCTGTCACGTGCGCGACACCGGAAACTGCTATATCCGTCCCGCTCACACCCTCGTGTGTTAAGGTCTTAAAGTGTAACCCGGTCTTAAAGTGTAACTCGATGCCTAGGCTTCTGAAAATGTGTCAGAGCGATGCGTATGCAGCGGTCGAGCACACATTTCGTTGTGCCAATCTCCCATGGGAGAGAGGCTCAGTGCCAGTGGTCCTGTGGTGCAGACTCATTTACGACCAACAAGGGTGTGTGCCTGTAAACTAGCGGTATATCATGATAAATAATACATTTGTCGTCATCAAGCACGTTCATTTCAATTCAATTCAATTGAATTCACTTGTTCTTCAACATGATATACATGAAATCTTTGAAGAATACAAACTACTTAAAGGCAAAGGACCTTACCTTGTCACCAACGAAATAACAAAATTCATGTCAAACTATTCCAGATTAATAACACGTATTGAAGAACGTAGGAGTTCACTAGAAAGCAATAGCTTGACATGTACTCCTCAGAGTATACTAGTAACCTTTCTAAAGAAATAGATTAGAGGGCAACTGGAGAGAGGAAAAGAAAGGAAACAAACTTCTTCTCTTTTTTTTTTTTTTTGCACAAAGAACTAGCACGGACAATATTAGGACAAGATGCCTGTACTTCAGAATACAATAGGAAGGGGGATGCAGACATGAGCTATAGGTTTGATACATTAAAAGAAAAAGAGCAAAATGAAGAAAAAGAGCAAAATCAAGGATAAATAGAACAATTACGATTTTTTTCATAATGTATTTCTTATTTTGTTTGTAAGATTTATTAATTTTTCTTCAACATATTTTGATACTATGAATCAAAATCATTTTCAGCGTTCAGTGAAATCTCAGAAAATATCAAATTACTATGTAGGCACATGATTGAAAGGAAAAAAAAGAATGAATGTGCACATTAATTCTATTATCAAAATATATTGCATTACCAAAATTAATGTGCAAATAATTACATAAAACATTATGGATTTTTTTTTATACCTTCTTCAATAATAAGAACCAAATGATAGAGCTAGGCAAATACTATAGTTAAGTTAGAAGCTTCATGTTAGATTATGGCGGTATCCAGGCGCGTCCATGGTAGGGGGAGGTGGAATTTTCACATTTCCAACATCTTCTTGAAAAATATAATTATGACATATACATCTCCACTATAAACTTGAATTTGGGAGATAGCATCCCTGGGTAAAGGAATCCCACTTTGTTTGAAGGGGCACCAAGTCCAAAGACCTCAACATACGGGACTGTTTGAACAAAATACACCCAAATCTTCTCCAGAACTAGAAGTAACAGAGCTGATGCAATGCTATATTAGAAGGTGAATGTATGATTTCTTTTTATTTGCTATGTCGGATGGGGGGGGGGGGGGGGAGGAGGAGGAGGGCGGCGTAATGTAATTTTTTACATCTTCTTGAAAAGATTTTTACTTTACATGGCAGGTAGCATCCCCAGAGTAATTCAACACCTAACACTGTATTGTTACATAAACAATGTAACGGTTTTGCTGGCTCAGTTATTGCCTAATGCACATTCCTGACTGTTTTACATCCCAAGATGAGGAAGGTCCTCTGTGGTTTTCACTTTGAAACCACAGATGGTGGCCACTGATGCAGCGAAGGAAAGTGATTTCATCATTTTTATTGTCTTTCTTTTTTTTTTCTGATCGGTGAGGTATCTACTGCTTGTATGGTAAAATCCACAATTTTATCAGGAAATGCAAACTTCATTCCCCATGCTTTCACTTTTCTTTTTGTTTTATCTCTGCTTTCTTTCTTGATGATTTCCTTATTTCTCATTTGCAAAGTTAGCCATGATTAACGGTGAACAAATAAGTATGTTTTCGAAGGTGTTTGTTGATACATTATACCAAACAGAAACAACAATAAATGATATGAAAAGAACTGCTCACATTATAGGACCTGACGACATGTCGTGTAGGCCAACATATTGGTATCTGCTCCACGTAATGTGCGGTTTATTGCACATGATTGTTCTCGAAAACACCCCACAAAATATCCTGCATACAGAAATGACCATCCCTGTTGTGATTATTAAGTGTACAAACATTTTTACAAGTCACTATGATAAGGACAAGTTGCTTGGTATATCAAATACTATTGTAGAGGTTTTAACATCTACAAGTATCATATTGCTGCTTAAAGGACAAGTTCACCTTTATAAACATAAGGATTGAGAGAATGTAGCAATATTAGTAGAACACATCATTGAAAGTTTGAGGAAAATCAGACAATCCGTTCAAAAGTTATGAATTTTTAAATTTTTGTGCAGCAACCGCTGGATGAGAAGACTACTGCAGTGTAAGAATAACTTGCGTACAACAATATAAGGAAAATATAAAGAGAATTTCACAAAATTCCATCTTTTGAAAAAAGTACACATTCCCCTGACTCGTTACCGACAAATGTTATGGGCAATATTATTCCCCCTGCCTTTAGAAAGAGGCAAGTCAAGAGCTCTTTTATTATGCGAAAAAAGTGAAAATATGTTGAATTTTCTTTTACATTTTCTTTATACTGTGTACGCATATGACTCACAAGCTGTAGTAGTCTTCTCATCCAGCGGTTCCAACACAAAAATTTTAAAAATTCATAACTTTTGCATCGATTGTCCAATTTTCCTCAAACTTTCACTGACGTGTTCTACTAATATTGTTGCATTCTCTCAATCCTTATGTTTATGAAGGTGAACTTGTCCTTTAAAGTCATACAAGACACTCGCACATCACGCGTTAACAACACACTGACACGAGGCACTCACATATATCAAGTTATACATAGATTAGCTACCAAACCAAATTGTGCAAATATAAAAGTTCTGATATAAATGAGTTGGTAAGCTTTGAAAGTATAACGTGATTCTGCTGACAGTCGCTTATACACACTGCACAGTATACCAAATCCTTTCCAAGCAATACAATATTAAAATGTATCTTGACATGACGTGCATCATACATAAATAAGGTTGGTCATCTCAGAGTGACAATATGTACGTTTTACAGTGTGCAATAATCTACTTTGATAGTTCAAGGGAAACATTGCACACACGTATGTTATGGAGCCCATTTCAGTCCCCTCCTGAGCATTGTTTGGGAGGGGAGGATTACCACACTATTCTTTTGAATTACACATCGACAGTATTGCGTCATATGCCATCACTGATAATGCCCTTTTCGACAATGCAATGCATATTGTATGTTTCTAAATCTGCCCTCAAAGGCTCTAATGTGTAAGATTCCATTATGATTACTAAAAAGCTGAGAAAATATCTTTAGCGAATATTTATTAAAACACTGAGAACAAAAAGAGCAAAAAACCAGCCTATTACAAATTCCGAATTTGCTTGTGTCAAAATGGTAACAGTGAAAATTTACATACAATATTTTTGCACACTAATGCATCAAATAAAAAAAGGAATTATATGAATAAACAAATACTTGCTGATAAAAAGCTGAAATACCCGTGAAATCGTGAAATAAATGACTATAGAAATGGCAAGATTGAAACCTTGTCATACTCCCAGGTACAATGACTCTCCAAAGTAGATATTTAACAAATGTTTAAATAGAAAACTTTTCATGGAGGATACTTTGGCAACTGAATGCAACTTACATTGTAAATTTTGACGATCGTACAATATGTACAGATTATTAGTTTATTTAGATACCGTCACACACTACTACAACAAATACAATACTACAGCTTGGAATACCAGAATGCTGAATAGGTCAACTGGCAGTGGAATAGCTGGAATGTAATTAACACATTATACGTGCATGTATACATCAGAAATGGCAAGATTGGGAGACTTGTTACAGTCCCAGTCAGAATGACTTCCAAGTCACAGAAGTTATTTGGCAACTGAAAACGACTCAAGTTGAACAATCATCGATATGATTATAGTCCTATGTACAATCCATTGCTTTTTATATCATCACACACTACTACAACAAGTACAAAAAATGAGTCTGGAATGCTAACGCCGAGTAGGTTGGATTTGAAATACTGCAGCTGGAATGCCAGCATCACCACTGCCTCGACACGCAAATGACTGTCCATCTTCTTGCCATTCGCCGAGCCTTTCTTCGCCATCATCATCTGATTTTCTGCCTGGACGTGGTTGATACTGACAAAATAGCGATGTAAACAGGAACAAACACCACAATAACAATACTCTGCAATTCATTTTCGAAACTTTCAAAATGCAATTCTTATAGCAAGCGAGCGGAAGACGGAAAGAACTGGCTGATAACGTACTCAAAACCACGGATGGTGTGTAAGCAGACGACAGAAAGAACTGGCCTATAAACTTATCCAAAACCACAGGTGGCGCTCTATATGTGAGACACATTTTCAGAAGCCTAGGCACCGAGTTACACTTTAAGACCGGGTTACACTTTAAGACCTTAACACTCGTGTGCCGAATTTGTTTATCTACGCACTCGCCAGTGACAAAAGTGTTGACAATCATTTAGGCAATGTTGCACTACTACCGTTTAGAGTTCTGTTGTTGTTGGGTTTTTTTTTCTGTATGCAATGGGCTTATCGTAATAAGAATAATGATATTTTGAAAAGCAAAACGTGATATCGTCCGACAGTCGCACTAGCATTATAGGTAATACTTGTCCATTTAACGCTCTATTTTATGATCAAAGTTGATATTCAACATATTCAAACTTTCATTTTTATGACGTGCACTGTATTACCTACAACTCTTCATAATTAAAGATCAGCATCATCATTATAGCTATGATGACCAAAAGCATTTCGGAATTATCTTTAACATTCCCAAAGCCACCACTCTATGGTAATGTTTGCGCTGGTTTCTTCATCATCAATTTCGTCATCGTAAGCTTCATTGGAAGAACACCACTTACATTAACTGCTATGTAATGTACTACTTGACAAACGCATCGGAGATCGAGTACATAATGCCTTGCCAAATATATCTGTGTATAATTATGTCATCAATGTAGTTATCACTAATAGTTAAAAAGATTTTGATTACTTTGTATCTCTCATGGAGAAAAAAAATCTCATATCGCTTTGATGCATACAATTGTCATAAATTGTGTCGTTATTATGATTTTTCTTTTACTTCAATAGTTTCATTGATTTGGTTTGGTTTGGTTCCTTTAATATCCAGTATGATTCCAACTGCTTAATCATTCAATGAGTCACACCCGCCTCATTTCTCCCCCCTTTTTGCATTGTTCTTTGTCGCCAGACGTTCGTGGATAATGCCAGGAAAGCAACGAGATCACTCGAGGAGCGAAAGAAATAACCAAAACAACCAAAACAAAGCTATTAAGTGTCAGACGCGTTGACGATCACAGTACTTCTACAGCCTTTTCTTCCAACACATAACAGCATAATATACGCCAACTACTCGTCAGATTTTACTTGTTCGGCCCACCTCCAACTTGCGTTTTCTTCCCCGCTTTATAACCCAGGGAGAAGAGTTTTGGCAATACTTACGGGATCCCTGGATACGACGGGAGAGTTCTGAAATGTCATTGTTTCGTTACCGCTCTCTCTCTCTCTCTCTCTTTACATATAAATAATATGGAAATTCCTTGTGATTTGAGCAATGATTTTAGAAATGTTTTGAAACACTTTTTCTTTTTCACACAATCAATTCACAATCTCACTGTCTGATACAGCTACAAAAATCTTCTTGTAGTGGAATGCTATCGAATAAAGATACTTACATGGCTATTTTGCAATAATCAATGTTTAAGGGATTATGATTAAAGAGCCATGGTGTTTCAGCTTGACAGTATAAGAATACATATTTATGTGCAGCTATTTGAAACAAAAGTAAAAATTTCAATCCAACGGAAAGGCTCTGTAATATCCTTCCAAGACCAGAACAATTTGGCCAAATGTGCGTGTGCGTTTGTGCGTGATGCAATGTAATTGTACACACTGCTTGCCTTCAAGATAAAAACACCAGAACAATTTGGCCAAATATGCGTGTGCGTTTGTGCGTGATGCTGTGTACACACTGCTTGCCTTCGAGATAAAAATAGTGACTTCGTGTGGCATGGTCTTACCAAAAAAAAAAAAAAGTAATTTCGTGTAGAAGGACATTTTACACGGATAAAATTGTAAGTTATTATTCCAACACAACAGGAGCCATAATTGTGCGGGGATTTTTTTTTTTTTATTACTGATATAGTTCATATAAGTTATTGTATTAATAAGAGCTGCGACAAAACAAGAATGTTTTAATTCAGGGTTATCATTTGTTGTCGAAAGAAAGGAACCTATATCAAACCTGGAGAACCTGGACACTTCGACAAGCACGTCACGTGAAAATACTTCGGAGAGATCTGCGACGTGAGCAGATTGAATGAGATTTTCACGTAGGAAATTTGGTCAGATACTATTAACGTTATTTATTGTATGCGTAATTACCTTTACATCTCATTTCGCATTCATCTGTGGAGGTTAAAGTACATGTGTATATATATGTTCGTCTTCTTTGAGTTAATAATTAGTGTTACTTGAATGTGTTTTTCGTGTGGGTGATCTTATTCTCAGTGTCCTTTTTTTTTTGTTACTATTTTCCCTCTCTCCGTTCACTTGTTGGTAAAAGAGGGTAATCAAATTACTCAAATTGTACTTAACTTGTGTTAAGCAAGATCTAGACATTAGACAAGAACAGCTGTGTCAACTTTGTTAAGACGACACGGCTGATCGTGGATATGCTTATGCGGCCATTCCTATCCCCTTGTTCTATTTTTTTTTCTATTTTAGTGTTTTCTCCCCTTATGATTACTTTGTGTATGTCTTTTTTTGTTTGATTGTTTGTTGTTGTTTTTTTAAGGGAAAATCGAGTGCTCCTTCGACTATTGGCGACCTGGCTGAACATAAAGAAAGTCAATGCTACTTTCAAGTTGTGATCATTTATGGGTTGAAAGCGGTCTGAAAGCGCAAAGAAATAAAGAGAAATCACAGATTTGTCTGTTGTTGGCAGTGATGGTGTTGTCGCTTCGATCATCATTATGAACAGCCTTTTCTATAGGTTAGATTCAAGTTGCACTTGTATAGTGTAAATAAATGGAATAAGACTAAAGTAAACTCTACCAGCTGATTAACGCTCACATACGGGACTCATGGGAGTGTGTTGGCTTTTGAATTATGTCAAATGTTATCATTTCTTCTTGTGGGTGAGTGTGTGTGTGCGTGCTGCATGCCATGGATTTTTCTTTTCACATATAAAAGATTTATACAAACAAAATAACAAATTTGTCAACTATCTCTAATACAAAAAAAAAAATATGAATAACACAAACAAACAAACAAATTCAAAAGTGATGTGAAAGCCGTCAAAAGTTCCATAGGCGCAGTCAGACTGGCA
This sequence comes from Diadema antillarum, assembly GCF_040938485.1. Taxonomy (NCBI): domain Eukaryota; kingdom Metazoa; phylum Echinodermata; class Echinoidea; order Diadematoida; family Diadematidae; genus Diadema; species Diadema antillarum. The sequence goes on along the minus strand of NW_027271285.1, from coordinate 857,638 downwards.
AAAGATCGAGAAGTTTAAGATCGCGAAGTTTGGGCTATTGGTACGCGCGCAAGAAAGAGTGCGCCGTCCGATGGTTAGTGATTGTGACGTAACAAAGCACATCTGTACGTGACAATGGCCTCGCGCTTCGGAGACACCACCCGCAAACAGATCGAGAAGTTTCGCGGGAAGTTTCGCAGGAAGTTTGCGGTCACACTGGCAAAAGTTCGAGATCTTAAAGATCGCGATTTTAAACTTCGCGATCTTTTGCCAATCTGACCGCGCCTCATTTGACTTTATTGAGCAATACAAACTTTAACAAATGTAGTAGAGACAGCCTCCTCTTTCTCCTTGAAAAAGCCAATTAAATGTTCAAGTTTAGTGAATAGAAAAGGTGTATACAGTATATACTGATAAAACATCAGAGGATATAGCACCTCAGACAGACTTAATGTTTGAATGTTTATCCACACAATGGCATAGTTGCAATGATATTATAGAAACGTCAATTCAAATGATTATGATTACGAATGATGAGTCGCTGATTTCATGACCTCACGTCTCTCCCACTTGCTTGCAAACATATTTTGCCGTACTTCTCAATTCTTACATGAATGCAAAAAGAAGCAACTGTATTCCAAAACCATGACTTTTAAAATAGTTTTTTTTCTTTCTTTTTTTCGACATTTCTTTGTACTTTTACAGTTAGTTGCAGTTAGTAAATCCTTGTGACACTCAGTCATTCTCTTCTTCTTCTTCTTTTTTTTGATTTTTGCAGATCAATACGAGAATTGTGCGAAGACATCATCGATTAGTTTACATGTGTACTTTGCATCATTAAACATCGCTACATAAAAGACATAAAGATAGACAGCTGGTAAAGTGGTCATTATCTCCAATTAGACTTTGTATAGGAGGCTCTGAGCTTTGCAAAACGTTTACACTCACATACGTCATTGATATCTATCTGACAGTAATGGTCAGAATTCAGTCATTGATTAGTGACGTTCTTGTGATGACCAGTACAGTCCATGTGACGTTACGTTCTTCTTTCTTTGACTGGAGGTCGACTTCTGCGACTTATTATTTCCTCATGAATATACTAACTCATTTTTCATCTCATTTTTGGTAGAAAATTATTCACACGGACAAGGCGGAAACAGCATACCTGGACTATTACCGATAGTGACTAGTCAGATGCATAATATACAGCGCGTGGGACTGAGTGTCCTACTCTGTCTCAAAATTCAGATTTTAAGGGTCTTCATTTTTTTTCTTTAATTTGTCATCAGTTCCCGTGCGAATAGGTAACCAGCTAAACTAATGAAAGCAAAGATTTATGAAGCGTAGAGGGGAAGCAAAGATGCAGTTTTCGGACCACGTCGTGCGAAAAAGACGAACGAAACATCCCGAAAGTCCTGACTGCTTTTGTAAATGGCAAAAGATCTTGCGGCCGGCAACGGCTCACTTTCCATGCCACAATGGCTGGGATAAATGGAGAAAGAGCATTCACATTGTTCCACTTATATGCGACGACAGAAAGGAGCTGGAAGAGGCTTACTGAATCAGCGATCGCCAACGAACAGGGACGTCCATGGCAGAGCAAAGAGAGAGAGAGAGAGAGAGAGAGAGAGAGTGTGTGTGTGTGTGTGTGTGTGTGTGTGTGTAAGCTATGTTTTTATACTACAAGTAGTATCCCTTCATATCAGTTCCTATCTAAATTGTCAGTGTGTTTCTCATTTCAGAAAATTCAACTTCAAAATACGAAGTGGAGGAGAGTTGGTCACAATTGATTCCACAAGCTGAAGTCTGGGCAATCCTCCATGTGACTTTACGGACTGTGAAGACAACGACCACCAAGAAAATGAAATGTCAGTGTGTCTGAAAATGAGCATCTGGTCAATATTTAAGATTCTCGCCAAGTTCGTGCAATCTCAAAGCTTAGCTGACTCGTATACAGATCCGAAATCCGCGCTTACAGCATGATCGTCGCCGACGGAACGTTCTCGGCATCGTCGTGCTAGAACCCTATCCATTTTTATCCACTTCGCGCACTTTATTCAACACTGGGTGTCAGTTTCCGCCAAGACGAAGCACTTATTCTTAGGCACGTCATTCGGCACCGCCGGTGTTGTGACGTCCAGCGTTCCGTAACTGTCTCCCGGGGCTTCGGGCTTGATGGTCAAAGTTGGGGTTGCCTGCCCTGATGGGGTGCTGCCGTTGTACGGCGTTTCCGAACGCTGGAGATGCTGGTACAAGTCCTGGTGCGCGAGTATTGGTTCACCGGCCGGTTGATCAGATCCGTTCGTCGTTGCGGCCAATCCTGAACTGTCTGGATCCGGGATGGCAGTCTCGGTGTTTTGCAGAGCAGATGGATCTGGATCTGGTGAGGCCAACACCTCGAGATAATCATACGCAGTTCGAGTTGGCTTGGGCTTTGTCTTGCCATCTCCCTGCTCCTGGTTTCCTGGAGTTTCAGATGGTTTCGGCCAGGGGAACGCCATGTCCACCCTGGGCTCTGGCGTGACGTAGCCATCGCTCTGTCTCTTTGCGACGGGCGGTGGAGTGTCTTTATTGCCTCCAGTAGGCGCTGTTCCCCTCCTAGATCGAGGCGAATTTGACCCCTTGGCACCCACGGACCCGGAATTATCGAGCACGTGGTAGTTGTGTTTCTTCACGCTGTTGGGAGATTCGGACTCGCCCTTCGTGATCTCCTGGTATATCGTCTCGTTTCCCGATCTGAACGGGAAGCTCGGGTAGTGATAGGTTTGATCGCCATTCATGGGTCGTGGTTCGTTTGGATTGTAGCCCGGATTGGCGATTCCCTTCTCCCCTCCCTTTGGAGATACACGTGCGAAATCGTGTCGATTTCTGTTGTAAAGGAAGTAAGCGTGACACAGGCAAAAGAAAAAAAAAACTCCGGTCAAACGATACACCTTATTTCATGTTCATGCATTAAGGTAACGTATGAGGAAGAAAACCTTGCATATTAAACTATTTCTTTCATAAAACTAGTGTGGAACACTGGTTATCTTCAACGCGTAGCTCTGCGTTTAACCGAAACACTCAGTTTAGAATCATACATCCTGCAACTCAGTGCATTTGAGTTGAAGATCGGCAAATGGCCATCAAAATGTGAAGGCGACATATTTTATGACACAAAATTCATTTCTTCGGTCAAACATTATTATCACATTCTTGATATCACTTTGCTGAACAAAAGAATCACTAATACTTTGTATTACACAATCAAAGTGTTTATGGGCACAAATAATGACTTCTGCTGTCGAGAATGTATAGACCTACAGAATGTTCTATTTTGTGGTCTTAAATGACATTTCGTTTCGTTTTTGATTTAGTACTTCTTTAAAGCACTAGCTTTACCTTCATTATCCCCAACCCTCCTATACCAATTACCCAAAGATATCAAGACAAACATCGAGCAGATGACGAAACAAAGTCGAACTTGTGGAAAAGGGAAGCAAAAAAAGTTAAAACCAGTGGGCCAAACTTGTAGTTACTACCTCTTCTTTCTCAAGACGGCGACAATTGCCAGTAACACGGCGATTCCTCCGACAGATGCGAATATCCCGATGATCGTCGGCATTGTCGATTTACTTGACGACTGATCTGAAAGAAAAGAGGCAGACTGGAATAGTATCGATGTTTTGAGTTCGATTGATCGAATTTGTTTTTAGTTTGTTTCTCTTGTTGTTTTTGCATTTTCAGGCAGATTCGTATCAGATTATGGGTTTGTTACTGACGTTAGTAGTTTAAGGAGACGCTATCTGCGAGAGCAGCTATGTTTGAATGCAAGCAGCTACAAAAGAGAAACGAAACAGATCAGACACGTCAGAGATGGTGTGAGGGGCACGTATCATACTGTAGAGGTTGAGTCTACCTTCATAATGTCGATCTTAATATGACTGGTACTGAACGAGAGTAGTAGTTACTCTTTTAGAGGATCTTCAAGATTATGGCAATCGTTTCATAAAACGACAATTTCTCTTCTCCTTTTGCATTAAGACGTATGAAAATTTATTCCTTTTCTCTCCTTTCTTTTGCATGTAATGATCCGTTTCTTTCTTTTTTGTGGCTGCTTCTGTGAGTACTAAAGTTTAATGATGTCAGATGCCATTACAATCACTACTGCATGCGCCATGTCGTTACGTCTCAAGACAGTGTGAATGCGCATTGGTAGTATACACCATCATCGTCGCGAACATACCTTGTAGTTGGTTAGTTGTTGCTTCCTGTTGCTTGCCAAGTCGTTAGTCACACAGTTATTTTGTTTTCATTAATGGCAGCCGATGCTTTCAGAATTAGTATTGTTAAGAACGGCTGGGAACTAACCTATCACCCAAGAAAAATCTGTCACAGTCTTCTTACTAGATTTACAGTTGGAGTACGAATCCATTTGATGAGGCTTGCAATCTGCCAAAAAGGGTCAAGATTGAAATATAGCGCGTTACACTGCGAATCTTCTCGGGTGAGCTTTAACACCACCAGCAATCATCAATAAGATTTACAGAGTGATTGGTGCGCTAGTTCATTATTACAACCAGTTGGCAAAATGTTTAGTTGTCTGTTTGTTTGTGTTGCCTTTCCAGCTGATTGATAAAAACGATACAATGCCAAATAAAATCACCCTACTCTGCAAAGGCATAACGAATTTGTCATAATTCATCCCACCCGACCCACTTTGTAGAACATGTCGATTCAGTGTCATTTTGGTGAACGCCAATCAAAACGAACAACCCATTCTGTGATGTCAGATCATCCAAGCTCTTACCTTTTCTTTCCGGTTCTTTGGAGGCTGATTGAACATACCCGTCATGCAGTTCAACAGCCATTATGACAATACGAAATGCCCCGGCTGCACTGAACACTACCTATATAAAGCAAGCACATGAAATAAGTTAATACAGTTTTTTATCAGTAAACAGAAAGATGTAATTATCAACTACTTTTAAAGGTCCTGTCAGGTGCGTCCACTAATTCACTCTGTGCATCATCAAAGTGTTTCATGCATAATTTTTTTATAATGCATTTTCGGCTTCGATACATAGAGACACATTACAACAAATATTTAGAGGCTTGAAAAAAGAGTGAAAACGACGGTATGACCTCTGATTTCTTTTTCTTTGGCCCAAACTCTCAAACAAAGGACATTGCTGGCGACACTCGCCAATGCCTGTCGAAAATTGATGAAGTTCTAGGCAGGTGAGACTTTCAAATATTGTTAGCCTCGACAAGACCCCACCGACCAACTGACGGAACAGCCCCTATATAGAGGCCATGTCTGTGTCCGACGCTCCAGCTTTCTTTTCCTTCCCTTTCTTTCTTTTTTTTTGTTAGACCGTATAGGTTTTGACTAAACGTATATTTTAGGGTTTACTCGGACCTCTGCCATCAGGGGAGATTAAAACACACACACACACACACACACACACACACACACACACACACACACACACACACAAACAAACAAACACACACCAAAGAGCTTACCACCCATATTGGCCATGTTCTCAAGTCCGGGGAGTGACGACGAATTTCTTACCGATTTCTCGACGTTAGCACAGTCGACGCTGAGCTTCGTGATCCCGTCCGGCGCGATGGCAAATTCCTGCGTTCCCGGACATTCCACCGTCACTCTTCCCTCTTCGTCCCGTGCGGGAATGATGGCGTTGCCCTTGTATTCCAGGAGGTAGGTGAATGAGAGAAATCCGCGGCCTTGTAGTATTGTTTCCGGGGGCATGCTAACTGTGAGCGTGCCCCCGCCATTCCTGAAATTGTTGAACTCAAAGCCCTCTAAATAACACAATAAAAGACAACAACAACACTTTTCTTCTCTTATTTCAAGTCTTGAAACGTTCTCTAATTGGAAATAAGAACTACATGTCATGAAGTATGTATGAAGTCGCATAGCTGTATAGCGAAAATTGAATTCCAATACAATTTGGAAAATAATACAAATTACCAGTGACCCAGTATTGTTGGGTTAAAAATACATTTACCAAATGAGAATTAACAAAACATTGACAACGTCTGGAGACATGAAATTGCCCAATCAGTGAAAAGTTATGGACAACTTTTTATCAATCGCGTACGTTTTCCCCTTATTCTGTACTCCACTGTGTCAGTATTGATTTATGTATAATCAGACACGTATAGCGTAGTTGAACTCTGGAAAATTATAAGAGAATAATAAGCCCTCGGGCAGAGTGAAAAGAAGCAGTTGGGAACGTTAAATTTTATATACCCTCTGTCGATGAAATTTAGAAGACTTTCTAAATATTGTCGTCTGTCTTGATTGCCACCTTTAAATGTTACCGCTATCCTTCCATACGTGCCATGCTGTTGGTGTTCTGACGTCTTAATTATCTCACGACACAACTTTCCAGAAGAGATTATAATCTTATTATTGTAAACACAGCTACAGAAACATGTTGTTCCAAAGATTGTCACTTGCATTTGGGACGCATCTTTAAAGAGGTAAAATTTGCGGAACATAAAAAAAAAAGCAGTGATGAGACAGGTGAACAAACGACGGTGAGTGCCAAAATAACGATGAGTAGAGTACCATGAACACTGATTGAAAGATCCTGCCACTATGCCGCAAAAGAAAAGAAAAGAAAAGAAAAACCGCGTGAGTAACAAAGAGTGGAGAAGTCACGTGATCCTCTCCCATAATCACTCTACAGCGGAGTTTAAGTATGGCACTACAAAATAACAGTATTATACGGAAATAACTTGCCTGGTGTTCTCTGCCACGGCCCAGACGACACGGCCTGGCAGGCTAGGCTACCCAACTGACAGCCATATAAGTCTGTATGACATGGGGGAAAAAAACAGTGAGAGAAAATGCAATGGCATCTGTCAGCAAGTTCATTATGTAGTAGGCCTACAATCATAGCAGTTTTCTCTATGTGCTTTTGTTTTGTTGTTTTGTTTTTCTGTTAAACGAAGACACAAAAATGAACAGCGATATAGACACAGATAGATTGAGTGATCGATCGATCGATCGATCGATCGATAGATAGATAGATAGATGATGAATTAACCGCAAGACAAAGAAAGAAAAAAATCCCAGAAAGATGGTTACGTTTAAATGTGGCATGAAAAGAAAATGTTTATTATTGAAAGAAGCTGGCAAAGGAATATTATGTTTTGTATGGAAAGTTTTAGTACAACCAAAACGATCAAGTGACTTCTACATTCTCTAGCCCAGTTTTAGAAGCCTTCTTTTTATTCATGATTAGGTCGTTTGCCTCCCTCCACACACATACCACACACGCACGCACACACGCACACACGCACACAAATAAACAAACAATCATAAACACACACACACACATACGCATAATGCCAGAATCGATTCAATATCCATCCTTGGTTTGCTTAATTGTAGCAAGTTAAATTGAACAGCCTAATTAAGAAAACAATAAAGAAAACTTAGAAAAAGAAAACTGAAAAAAAAACTTTAAAAGATTATATTGGCACGGGGAATTGTTTATATTTCACACGTGATGCAGGGCACTTGGACACCTGCCTACGCCTTATAACTCGCTCATTCGGCTCATTTGAGCTTGACGTTTGACTTGCGCAGATTGGAGAAAATCTCGCCAAAGTTCTCATGGCATAACACTTGAGCCGCGCAAATCTCGACTTCATCCCCAGTCTCACATCCGTAAGAAATGGGGAGATCAATTTTATAACAAAGGTTGCAAACTATGTGCTGACATCATAGACAAGTATGGTGGTGGTAAAGAGGTAAACATGAACTTGAACGGCATTTGCACATTCTACGTGAAATCACAATTACGTGAGGAAGCAGAAAAATGGTTTTGGAAAAAAACAGCAAAAGAAACGCACCGGGCATTAAATGTCAAGCCGTGGTTTTTCTGTGTGTGTCTCTAGAGATTTTGTGTTTTCTTTTCTTCTTCTTTTTTCTTTTTCTTTATCTCCTTCATCTTTTCGCAAAATAGTGTTATGACTAGAGTCTGTGGCGGGCCGCCAAAAATGCAACCCATGCCACCTACAAAGATGCATGCAAAATGATTAATCTTCCCACACTTTTCTCCAACTTTATGTTTGGTTTGGTTTGGTTTGGTTTGGTTTATTTCTGCATTTTCTTTCTCCAAATACAATAACAAATGAAAACAAGGTGATACAGAGTATGCCAAAAAAAGAAAGAGTTTACCATAAAAATCAATACAAAAAAAAAATGTCATTTTTATAACAACATCAGTCTGTAATGGCATATGAATCAAAACAACATATTAAGGCATCCTGTATTTATGAACAAAGGAAAAATCAATACAGGGGACCATCATCAAAAGCAGAGCTTGACGTGGATGAGGCCCTATGTGCTTCTTTTCTTTGATGGTTGTATTTGCATTTTTCTTTTTTGATGTTTGATGCGTGTTTATTTTTTTTTTCTAACCTGAAACTGAGAGAGCGGAGTACTGCATCCAAAACGTAGGATTGCTCGGCAGTTCGGCAGCGATGGGCACTTCCATTTCCATGGAGAGCATACTCGTTCGGGAGAGAAAAATTCCATTTCGGATTACTTTCGCATTGTATTCGGGAAACTTTGGAAAGACTTCGCCGTGGTTCGCCATCGGAAGGAGCATCGGGTTCAGCTCGTCGAACGTCAGTTCGGTCTCGGGCCAGTTGATACTGTGTATGACGAGGAGGACTTTGAGATCGGTGTCGCTTGTCGCAATCGTCCATCGTATCTCGTCGATGGAACCGACCCCGGCTTGAACACTGCCGGGAAACCGTATGTCTTGAGTCTCTCCTTCTGTTAACATTACTTGGCACAGGCGGCTGGCTGCAAAGAAAGAAGAAAGATAAAGAAAAAGACATCTTCAGAACTACGGAATGTACAATAATCATCACTGTCATACAATATATAACACAAGAATTTTCGGGTTGCCCAGGGCAGGGATTTGGGAAGAGGTTGTATTTTAGGGTTCATCCCACGAGCTATAGACATTATGAGTCACAAGGTTGACGTGCTAGACATTGTCCATGAATCATACCATGATACATGTACCATACACCCACGAGTCATAACAACCCAAGAATCATACAGCCCACGAGCTATAGACATCCTACGTGTCTAAGTAAAACAAGTCAATGATCTGCTTATTAAAGGCAAATAAGGTCCACGAGCTAGGTAAATAAGGCCCATGAGCTCGACACGATAGAAGAACAAATCCGCTTTAGGTCGACATAACGGAAGGTAAACCCCAGGATATAATGTCGAGTTCGTGGACATGCCTTTGCCTACCCAGCGTCGAGCTCGTGGGCCTAATTTGCCCAGTGTCTAGCTCTGGGGTTGTATTACTCACAAGCTGTATGACTCGTGGGCAGTATGACTCGTGGTCTACATGACTCGTGGGTGTCGAGCTCGTGACATGCAGCATCCGTATTTATTACTACGTTCCTTCCAATTCAAACAGACGTTGACGTTTCCTATATAAAGGATAAAACTTGTTATTTTGTCACTAGACGAATTTGGCATACGAGCTATCTGTTGGTTATCAGTAGCAAGATACAGAGATACATATATTAATGACATGGTTACATCTGATGCCTTCAGACTTTGACGTTTACACAGGTATGCAGGGAAACATAATGTGAGCCTATACTTTGGCCTATTTGGATGGCAGCAAAATAGATACATAAATAATAGACACTCGATAGCAGCAAGTCAGATGAACACCCCTCAAAACAAATCAACGACTTTCAGAAAAGTGGCTGTTGTTAATTTAGGCTGATTCATCTTTAACTGCGCCAAGCAGCTGCTAAACGAATCTGACAGTTTGCAAATACAGTATACAGTTTGGCATATCTTCCATAAATTAACTATGTTTATAGTCCCTTCGGTGTATTTCCTCTCCAGGAACATATTTATCATGCTAATGCTCGATGCATTATCATCTTCTCACCCTCTCAAAAGGCGGACGTTTATTCCCTCGTCGATAATGAAGAATAAACATAAATCGTAGTATTCTTCGTATATGCGAATATGCTGAAAAATCAGGTTAGCGATCAACGTAGACATTCCCAGCTTTCTGCTTTGTGCAAACTCCTCCAAGCATTCTGATCCTTATTCTTTGCTTTCTCTATCTTTATCAAAGTATCAAAAAAAAATCACATATCCTTTAGCCTATTTAGTTTCGCTTTGAACTTTGTTCTCGAACATGCCTTGTACAACTGTACAAATACTCGTCTTCATGTATTTCCCATCGAATAATAATGTCTCTATAAAATCATAGGTACAGTCCGAACTCTCCTTTCCGGACATGTCAGGATCGGTGCTGTAATCCGGATATGGGAGACTCAATGTTTACCACATTGTACACGCAGCTGCCGAAGAATGATCGCCTGCATCCCTGTCCTGATTTAATTAATGGTTTTCTGTTCATGTTTTTGCGATGATTTCGGGGGTAGTGAATCAATGTCTGAATACATGTTGTTTATATGAAAACTATAGATGTGAACGTTTAATTGTGTTGAGAATAATGTATTTGATTCATGTGAGTTTGTGCAGGAATTTTGCTTAAGTTTGAAATATTCCTTGAAAAAAAAATCCCGCCGAGATCGCATCCGGATAATAGAGAGATCCGGATAAAGGGAGGCCGGATAGGAGAGGTCGGACTGTAACTGTACTGTTATATACGTCAAGAAGGAAAAATATAAACATCAAATTCATTAAATGCTACTCAGATCATTAATGCATTTCATCTAGCTCTCTAAGTGTTGAGTTTTTCTCTAAATCGAAATATCTAAAATCACATTAACGGCAACAAAATCGAATTTCGTTTTCATACGAATACAAGCAAAAAAGAAAAAAAAATATGATTTCATTTCTTAATCGTCGATGTGAACGGAAACCCCACAATAAAGGGATGCGGATAAAACGGTGATAATAAAAGTGTGCATACAGTATTGCGAAACTCCTAGCATTGATTTTTATTCGATATAAAATGCATTTTGTTGAAGGCATAAATGATAATTTCATCAAATCGAGATCACATCGTTGACTCCTCAGAACAATACATTATCAAAACCGTCATCAATGTGATTTTTATTTGATACCAAAGTCTGCCAGTCAGACAACTTGCATGCCATGGTCGTAGAAGAGCTGAGTTATTGTTATCGTCTGTTTTTATAATATCGACACGTGAAATCTGATGAAAATCAAAACAATGGCAATAATTCAGCACAATGCCTTATATATCATTCACAGGACACGTTCCTGATTTAGAATGTCCTGTACAACTGTTTTCTAATAATAGATACTTTTTTTTTTCAATTGTTACACAACTACTAATGCAACTACTAATATTGCGTTTGGGAGTTAGGTTTCCGGACAATGATATCTATTGTCATTGATTGTTGTGTTGCTCAGTAGACATATAATACAGGGGGAAAATTGCGTAATCAAACAATACCAAATCGAGATGAACAAAGCAAAGCTAGCTATTATTAGCTCAGAAACAGAGACAATGGTACGTAAACCGTCGGAAATGAGCAACAAATTGGCCTGGCCATCGTGTTAAGAAATTAAGCTCGGAGTATTGATGACAGAAACCGTTTTTACTGTTACTTTAGGAGTGAAGGAGGGGTGGGGTACTGGCGATTGGTGGAGAATAAGCTTGTTAGGGGTGTATACTTTCTTCCTTTTCTTTTATACGGGATGAACCATAATGAGGGAGGGGTGGTCAACACGTAGGATTTTCTCTTAATTAAGTTACCTTGTCTGGCAAAAAACGTTCTGTTTTTACATCCATGCTCCGCCCCGAGCTCTGCGTTACATTAAACTCTTCCGGGCAACGGGGCTAAGAAAGGAAATCATTGGACCCGCCTGCCTTCGAACACACCAGCCTTACCTGCAGTGCTTGCTTAACGTAATAATGAGCTAAGTAGCGATGATACCACGGCATATCTGAGGAGGTTTCTTGTTACCGTACACTGAGAAGGTCGATGCAAATAGGCCTATACCTGGCAATCTTGCTCGAAACTGTAATGTAGACATGTATGATATGAAGTAATCCCGAATATTTTCAAACAATTTTCAAGGAACTTTGAAATATGAATGAGAACATGAAGATCGAGAGAAATAAAAAATCAATGGGAGGGGGATGCATAATTGAGTTTGAGGGTGAAGTATATGTAAACATTATGTATACAATTATGTATAGTCGATACATATTTATGAATATTGTTATTGTTTTGCGGAAGCGTGCGGCATGAATCAACAAATCAATTTGTATATTCCATTATGACTATCTCATTGTTTTGGAAAATTAAAGCTATGATTTTGTATTCCAGATAAAAATAGTATTCGTGTATAACGTGCCAGCGAATGGGCAAAAGCACCTCAAAGATAAACCAAGCAGACAAACATACGTTTGTACTTTACCCAAGTGTTTAGCTATCTCTGTATGAGTTTCAATGACTGCTTTTGTCTGATAGCGATCACTTGAATTGTCTTATTTTCTTAAATATTGTTATTAAAGGAATATCATTTCTTCCCTCCAACAATGGACAAAGATGAATGATGATCTGTATAGTTATCAGACAAGACGTTATCATATGAATATAATATCACTCCAAAGAAAGATACTCGTCATGCAAGTAATAACGTATAAATAAAGTATTTATGAAGGAATAAAGTATGAATGAAGTATTGATATAGGAATAAGGTATAAATAAAGTATTTTCGATCGTTCACAATTCAGTCAGACTTGAAAATAAGTACAATTGACGAGGGATCTTGTCCAAATATTGTCTGATACAATCCATATCGGGTTTGTGTGAGTGGTATATTGTTTGAGCCTTTAAAAAATCAACCCGGAAATAAAAGTCATTGTTATTGAGAGTATTTCATTGCTTTTGTCATCAACAAATCAACATCACAAGACAGCGCTCACAATGTCATGGCCTCTCTCTTTCTCTCTCTCTCTCTCTCTCTCTCTACTGAAATTGAAGATCAATTATATATAGAGCAGTCGCTGACAAATCATCTACTGAGTTTCCATAGTTATGCCGAACTGTCAATTTGTTTTGAAAACAAACTATACATCAAGATAGGCACAATGATTTAATCTGTATTGTGAACAGCATATCACGCCCTTGAACCGGATGTTCCTGTTCTGTCGTTTTAGCTAGAGGGGCTTGATCGCATTTGCGAAAATCTATAAAGTTGCCACCCGATATCACTGTACACATCAGGGCCACTATACCTCTCAACAGCTGATCAGATTCTTGCTGGAAAATGTCAATTAGTATTTTTTTTAATCATTATCATTTTTTTTTTTACAAAGGACAGTTGTCAGTATCTTCTCTGAAGGCCTATATCAGCAAGCGCCGTTCAAAGCTGAACAAGAACCGGAAACTCACTGTCAACGTGGTGCACTGTATTTTAGTTACATCGTAAATTGTGTAATAACATAAATGTAAAACCTTTCCTTCCAAACGTCTACGCGAAAGACATACACACACAGATAGGTATACGTAAATTTAAGCATATAAACATATAAGTATATGAATATATAAATGATTGAACATAAATTATGATTGTATAGATATCTCATATGCCTGCTGTGAGTGTGTTTTATTGCCACGTGTTTTATAGTGTCTTTAGAGAAAAAAAAAATCTGTTTGGTTATTGCATTTTCACGCTTTATGATTACCATTATCGCCATTCTTTTCATTATTAAGCTGACGAGATATGCACTGGAAACGTTAAAAGATCTCCATCTGTTCTATAAGGATATGTTATAAGGTTTGCATTGTGTTTGCTTCTGCAAAGTTGTTGTACATGTTGTATTAGCATTATGTGTATTCCTCATTCCCCTGTATCTTTCACTCTTGAAGGCCATTGCTGCTTTTTCAGACTCCTCTAGCCAGAACATTTGTAAATTTGAGGATGATTGCCAAAGTTTTTGAATCGTACAGCACACACGAGATAATTGAGATATAATGTCAGTGTATAAGACTGTTGCCAAAGCCTTTGGCAGTACAACGAGTAAATGCACATTCTCTTGTATAATACCCATTGGGTATAAAGTAATAAAGCTTATTGAAGGAAATTCAGACGGACATATTCAAGACTGTCTAGTTGAAAGCAAGGCTTAAGCAAAGAAAGAGCCAACAGCAGTGAAACCATCTGGCATTTAGTCAACGAAATGTGCATTGATTACTGACAGTATGTGCTAAAACACAGACACACTAACAGCAGAATACCGCTGATAAAGAGACGTTTCACGACCATGCAGAGTTATAATACTGTCGAATACAATGGAACAACCGCGGAACACATTTTGAAGTGAAAAACGTTTTAACGTATAGATAGATTGAGAAAAAGAATATGAAACAAAATCGACATCATATTCTTGTGACAAAAAAAAATGCTCAAGTATAATTAGAATTCCGTAACTTTCACATTATACACAATCCAGTGAATTCAAATGTTTGACATAATACTATTATGGTTCTATGAATTTGATTCTACTTATTCATATCGGCATGAAGATGGAGTCGCATTTCGCTTAAATTCAAAGGGGCACCGTCATCGTCTGAGCATTGTGTTATTCTAGACCGACTCTGTCTTGCGCCGAAGCCCGAAACCATGTGAATCATACAGTCAATTTTAACTCGACATATATAGCATTGTTGCCATCGGCTTTTGTAGTACTGTGTGGTTTCAGATGTAACAACTGCCACGTCCATACGATCTCTGAAACCTCAAATTGAAGTATACAGATCATTTAAAGGAGTATACCTAATTCATCTCTTAAGCACCTAATATTGTAAACAAACATTGCACTAAAAATTGATGTGTAAACCCGGCAAAACAAAATTCAAATCTAAGGGGACTGCTAATTATGCATAATAATTTCTCAAAGAAAATGATTTTCGTTTAAAAGGTTCGTCTCCTTTCTCACAACCAAAACGAAATGCTGAGTTCAGCTATTTTCCAATATTGATGCAACTTGCCATAAAATATTTTGAAAATTGGTAAAACCGTTTTCTGTAAGAACATTTGTCGAGGCATCAACAGTTTAATCATATAGATTTATGGGCAATTATCTTGGAGTTGTACACAGGCAGAGTAATCATAGAAATTAGCAGCAGTTATCTCGGAGTTGTACACACCCCGTTTCAGAACAACTACAGTTACTTCGACACTTTCTTCAGAATAACATGTTAATGATAAAGCAGGTTTAATTGACGCCATGTGGCGTACACTTTAGATATAGATCCTTTTCAAGTAAACGATATTATGTAAACAGGTTTACTTGTTCTCGTAAACCTGTAGTGTAAACAGGTTTATAGCACGCAGTGAGTACTCGATAAGTAAAAATGATAATAATGATAAAAGGTTTACTATGAGAGCAACAAGAATTGTACTGATGATACTGTTCCTTTCTCAATATATCATAATCATAAAGCCACTTTCTTCCATTTTGGTAAATTAATTATCTTTCATGTGTCTGTACAACGGCATCCGCAGGTGAGGTGTTTCAAAGTTTGGAAAAATCTTTAATACGCTGGATGAGAGCGACAGACTTGATAAGAGCAGAGTTGTTACCTTCCGTGGTATAGAAAGTGACTTGCCACCTTAAAGAGGTGTCGCCGGCGTGTGCTAAGAGTTAATCTAATTAGGGTCAGCCCACTGCCAATGCAGCCATTTTTGCTACGTATCTCTATGTACCATAGGACTTCGGTTTTGGTTTTTAAGTCGGCGACTCTCGTTATTTGGCAAGCCCAACGAACATTTCTCATGCATAAACATTAGGACAAACAAATTTTGTTTCTTTATATTCCATGTTAAAAGAAGACACCGCCCCCCCCCAAAAAAAAAGTACAAGCTATGGTACAAATCAATATCATAAAATTATATAGTCCTTTTGAGAAATTTTCATTGCCATACCCTGGTGTGTAGTATAAAGGTCAATTAAAAATGAAGGTCAATATCATGTTTGTTGTGTATTGCGCAAATTGATAACACGGGATCAATTCATCAAACACCCGCATGGCAAATGTTATTTTGCCAGCCCTGATAGTTTACACGCAATTCGCCACGTGAGTACTTTGGCTAAAAGCCTGTATACAACTCTCATTGCTGTATACCCTTCAGAGGAATTATTATTGTACAGGGTTAAAAAGACAGTTCAAAGCTCTCAAGGAGTGGCACTAGCAAACAAACTCATATTGCAATGGTTACCACACTGTGACATTTCTAATAGTCCTGATGACACGAGAAAAAGCCAAAAGAAAACAACAACAACAACACAACAACAACAACATTAAACAAACGAACAATGTAATTGTTGCTTATCCTCATAATGCGTGCAGTTTGTTTACTTCTGTGCAGGCTACTTGATAATGAAATGGCATAAGGTATAATTATGACCTATAGTGTGTGTGTATGTGTGTATGTGTGTGTGTGTGTGTGTGTGTGTGTGTGTGTGTGTGTGTGTGTGTGTGTGTGTGTGTGTGTGTGTGTGTGTGTGTGTGTTTGTGTATGTGAATTTATTTTATGATTTGTTTGTTGGGTTTTTAGTGTGTGTGTTTTGGTGTGTTTGTTCATTCACAGTTCCAGTCTATCTTAAAGGGATCACATAGTTTTGGTTGATACCTAATTTCACGTTTCAAACATTTTGGTTTTTGTGAGATAATGAGAAACCTCTTATGAAATATGAAAGAGCATGTAATTCCATGACAAATTCAACTTTTATTTGATGAACATTGGTTTTGAAATGGCTGAGATATCCAAAACAGTGCGATTCTAATAAAGTGTAGGGACCCAACTTTTATTACGATCGCTTTGTTTTACTTTGATTTTGGATGATTCAGTCATTCCAAACACGATTTCAATGAAATAAACTTTGGATATCTCTTAATATGGTTTGCTCTGTACTATTTTATATGTGTTTTCTTGGTATCTCGCAAAAAGTTAAAAGGCCAATTCTCATCTCCACCAATACTGTACCATCCCTTTTACCAAGTTTATGCTCTAATGGGAAGAAGTCCCGGAACTTAATACTCTAAAATGCACTATATATCTATTGTCTTTTTTACTCGTTAATAATCCAGTGTTATGTCAACACGTAAACTGTATATTCATATACCACCCTTCAGTTCTACGTTTGTTATAATGTGGAACGTATATATAGGGGAAACACAGGAACATGATAATTTGATATTGCCTGATGTACCGGGCAACATTCATTTTCCGCTGCCCGGTGAAATCAATACGAGTGGATATCATGGTTTGTCGTTGACGTAATGGTTGATTCATACGTGTATCATTTCAGATATACGATATGGGTAGACTTAAAATTTGTATTGTGGTGTTTTCATAAAGTTAACTATCATTCATGATAATCTCAGTAGTAATTCCTCCAACCATATTATTAAGAGAGAGATTAAAAAAATGCAAAGAAACCCTTTCTTTTCGTGGTCTAAGCCATCAAATTAACAAGACTTCATTGCTTCATATTAATTTCTAGTATAAGCAGAGTAAGTAAATGCTCACATCATAGACCATGTATACGTCAGGAATTTTGCCACGCAAGTACAAACAAAATATAGCTTCTATTTCCTCACATGGTCTTAAATCTGGGGGTAGCCTCTCCAGTGCGTTAGCATTGACCTCCAAGAAAACCCAACAGCCCCCCCCCCCCCCCCCCCCAGCATTGCCATACTCATGTATATGCCTTAGGTGTCAAGAGGAGCATCAGGGGTCAAACTAGGGAGGTTTCTCTCCACCACACAGGTCCTAACATCCTCCTATCGAAAGATTCTACAAGGGTATCGGACCAAGTAGGATTAAAAGCAAGTGGACATTAGTTGCTGTTCTGCATCGATCCTACGATTATTACTGTATATCTTTGTTCAAATGTTTGTACTGTTAGTTCACGTATGAATTTTGTGGAAAATTCAGAAATAAAATCAAACGAAAACTGAAACCTACAATGTTGTGTGTGCATCCTATATAGTCCTCTTGTATGAGACCAAGGAGATACTATAGGCCGCCTCCTAGAAACGCCTAGTATACCTTTTTGATGTGACATCAGCTTTTATAGGAGAATTTGTCATTCAACAAAAATACACGCAAATTTAGTGAACGCAGAAAACCAGTTGAACATAATCAATGAAGTCCAAGGAAGTTTGTTACGCATCATAAAGATAATTACATATCGGTGAAAAAAAACATTTTTCTGCCATGGCTGGATAAAAGAGAGACAGTGATTCGAGATGCATTGATTGTCAATTATGAGGAAACTGCAAGAGAATTTCACAAAATATAATGTATTCATGATAATGTATTACCATTTTCTACCCCTTCTGAAGAGGGTAAAACAAAACAATCATCTTTCATAATTATGCTTAAAAAATAATGAAAGCCTGTGTAAGATGTAGAATTCTTTATATCTTCTTTATATCGTTTCATTACAGTAATGTCATGGATGTTGGTATGTTCTCATCTAGTGATGACAGCACAAGCTGGATTCAATCAAAAGTTTCAAAAGCAGCATCAGTTTTAAATGATTGTCTGCTTTTCCAAGTTCCTCAAAATTCACTGCCATTCTCGTCTTACATGTTTGTATTTACTGAACGTATGTGTTTGAGATAGATAGAGAGAGAGAGAGAGAGAGAGAGAGAGAGAGAGAGCAATATATGTATATTATGATAGATAGATAGATAGATAGATAGATAGATAGATAGATAGATAGATAGAATTACAACTACCATATATCACAATGTTTATTACAAGCGAAAATGAATCCACTTGTAGGTATAATGATATCATGGGGATTAGCCGTCTTGAAAGATGCTGTCCATTCTACCTCTGTTTATGCATACTATAATGTGTACTAGAGAGAGATGCACGTAAACGATTTTTATATGTTTACATAACGATATTATTATGTTCGTTATTGAGGTATTAGGGTATCATTCTCTTATTAGGAGAGACAGTCTGTATACGATGAAACAACACAGCGTGTTATAGTCTGTTCCCACTCATCCCATCCAATGCAATGTACTTCTAAAAATTGACATGACTGTACTCGTTTTTGCTTTCACACGGAAATGTATCATCAGTCTCATGGCGATGTGTGTGTGTGTGTGTCAGGAACTGTACACCTTCCCTTACCAAGAAAGAAGAATGGCGGGGTCATTCGGATGACTTTTACTCTTGATCAGTGTGATGAAGGGGGGGGGGGATATACTCTTACGTAACTGAAATGCCTGTCACTGTTTTCTAAAATGAGGTGCACAGTGACGCTGCACATGCAGTGAGTAATGGGACAATCATCATACGGCTTAACATCAGAATCCTTGCACTTAAAGGAGACATTATCCTCGACGTGCTCGAAAAGACGACTGACCAAAATTCATGCTGCAAACTCTTCCGTCCACTCCATGTCATTAATATTCTGTCAAAGTATATTTTGAGGACAAGTTGCAGCCCCTGGACTATCCAATATAAGCCCAAACGACTTATTACATTGTTTTGTGGTAAAAGAATTTAAAAGTGCAAAAAGCTTTACAAAATGACATTCATATATGTTCACTTTCATATACTGGCTTTATTGTACATATTGTTTGGAATAGAATGAATGATCATATGAAACTGCATTAACATTCTATTTCAGTCACCGCCAGTACTTCAAAGTACGCATATTATTTTAACGTGATATAAAAAACACACAAACAAACAAAATCTGGATAACAACAACAGTGCGTTTCCTTTATACGAACTATGAATTATTCACGTGCTTCCAGCAGCAATGTTTAGAAACCCCCTCAAGCAGGTCTGGGGTTCACTTGACACAAGCCCCTAGGTGCTTGGTAAAATATCACCTCACTGAAAAAGAAAGAAGATATCCCCACCTCCCCATAATATGCTCTCCCGTTTCCTCTTCCCGCTAAACCTTTAAAGGTTGTACTAATATTATCATCATGCACTATGCGGCGTGTTTGTATGGCTCTGACGATGAAAGGAGTATACTCTATATACACTATACTGACTGCTCCTGCTGCTATTAGTGCTATACTATACTCATACTATTACTACTACTTCTATGTACTTTCATTTTTCACTGCTGGTACTGTTAAAAGTTATCATTGGCTGATGGTGATGAAGTAGAGGAAGAGGAAATGATGAAAGTGTTAATGTTATGTTTACTTAGTGCAGTTTGCAGCAAAATACTTCTTTTACTTTATACGCGTTATGTTCACTTTTGTTGACACAGATTTTACTATTTACTATTAATACAAGTGCTACACTTGTTGCTCTACTAAACCAAGGACGAAGATTATGATGGTACTCAGAACAGGGTAATTTTCCTTCATCAGAATGCAAACTACACGCCCAAACCTCTATTACTACGATTACCGCATTTCATGATAATGGTGGTGATAATATGGATGTTGATGGTGGTGATGATGATGATGATGGTGATGATAATGATGATGATGATGATGATGATGATGATGGTGATGATGATGATGAATAAAGTGATGAAGAAATGGAGGAAGAGGAGGAGAATGGAAGAGGGAGAGATGGTGCGGAATGATGATAATAATGATAAAAATGAGGATATGCACTCTACTGCCACATCTGGTGCTTTATGATACTCACTACATATACATCTGTTTCCACTGCTACATTACTTCTCCTCTCAGTCTATTACTACAAACAGTTGGAAATGTAATTTAAATCACAAATCATGCTGCGTGCAGTTTAAAGACTTGATCAACTAAACCACTTCAACAATACTGTCATTTCTTCGACAACTCTCCCTCTCTGTAATATTATGTAATAGTTGTACAGTCTAATGGCTAAATAATATTGCTATGTATATAACACGTTGCACCTGTTATTATGTCTGTTGGTTTCGGTGCAATCAGTTGCAGATATCCTAATTCATCCGACACGCCCCTTCGTATCCAGAGAGCAGAATAAACGATGTCTTTCCGCCCTGTTCCGACGTATATTACGCTCGCATTGTGACAGGGGTTTGAAAGATTGTCCTGCTTGATATCCAGCTATCTTCCCATGGCGATTAAAGTCTTAGACAAGTTACTCTGGCGGGGAACTGAGATAATCTGAACAGGCTGAGCATCGTTTTCAAAGTTCATAATCGTCACTGCGAGAATGACGAGTTGAGTTTCGTGAAAAACGTGCTTCTCTACATTAATCCAATCTCATATCTATACCGACATCGCAGGATATTGCTGTATACTTGAAAACAACACAGTATCATAATCATGTTGTCCACGTACTGTGTTCAATATATCTACTGCGACAAGGAGTTTTTATTTGTGTAGAAAAAAAAATGGAATTTCTCATAACTATTCTCTGTAAAGTGAAGGAACTTTCTACTTTGATGTCTACATGTCCGTGTGTAGAGTGTGTCATGTTCTTTTTTCCCCTCGTATTCCCGTGCACATCGGAGATTATATAGGAAGCGACTTGGTCCTTTCTTTACGTTTTTTTTTTTTTTTTTTATTCATGATGACATGCCTCACCTAATCTGAGGAAAGTTCCTTCATAGACTAAAAAAGAAGGGAGTATGGATAAGCGTCAAGGTAAAGGCAAGGCATCGTGCGTGCAATCGGTTTCTGAACGAGTGTCGCAAACTGATCCGGGAGGGGTGTCCAATACAGGAAGGACAATTTAAGAGACTGACAATGAGGAACCGCCGTGAGATCATCCGGGTCTTTAGCACTATACTCGTACTTATAATACCACGGCGCACTGAAAAAAGGGCAATCCAGAAAAGAGGAAATCATTGACCTACAGGGAGCGATGATGTACAATCTCGGGGAGTTGCATTGGCGACTATAATTATCATCGAGCTAAAGCTGCACTATATAGAGTGTAACGCTTTCTGTGGGAACGCTTTCACATGATCTTAATAGTGCTTAACACATCGACTGAGTAAAAGAAGGGGAAAGGAAAATAGTCTTGATTGATAGACGCAGGGATTCATCACTTTATACTTATAATTCTTTTTCTCCAACCTCTCCCAAATGAAATCAAAGTACATAATCACAAATTGCTATGAAAGTCGAAAACCTGAGAAAAACATTTTAGTGCTGCTATGGCCATAATAGGATCGTGCTATTTTTTTTTTTTTTAAGTATGGATCGCGTATTGTGAAAAGTTCACAAGATTTGAATAATGGCTTACCACAAGTTATCAGACCGATTACTGGCTGTGTCATCCATAGAATCGAGGCCACGATCAGCAAGTATTCCCGTGGCAGAAATGATTTCAACGATAATGATCCAGGGGATATCATGTTGCGAAAACACACACACGCACTCTTCTGTATAAATGGCGTAAACAATCGGTGACGACTATCGAGTCTTCCTCGCCGCGAAGACTCCGCGATCGCAGCGTAGCAGTCTCCCCCGATCTCTTCCGCGGCGATTTCGAAATCAAGAGCTGCCCTTCCTCCTCGATTGTTTTAAAGTATCCACAGATTAATGACGACGTTGATGGTCACCTGTTCGATCTTGTGTGTTCGTCGCACAATACGAGTTCTTGAAATGAACGATCTAAAGTGGGAAATCCCATGCCAGAAGATTTCTCGCAAGTCAGCTCTCCAGAGGAGAATCGTACTTTGCGAGTGACGGCATTGCGGATCAGTGCAACGTCAGGCGTGATCTCACGTTGACGAACCGCGATGGCAGCTCTTCGACACCCCACCCCCTTCTTCCCCCACCCTCCCAGTCCCCCTCCCCCTCCTCCCTCCCCTTCTCTCCTCCGCTTTCACGGTCTCTGTCTATCTTCTATGCTCATTGCTGGCCTGCCTGCCATTAGTGCGGAAATTCTGAAGGCGGACAGACAGACAAGCCAGGATGGTTGGCTTTTCAAGTCGAAGGATCCCACCGGCGACCAAGTTGCCTGCCAATTCGCAAGGGGAGGGGTAAAGCAACACATTCGGCGTCAGAAAAGGAGATTGTATCATTCTTACGCAGTGACGTGACATAAGAAGCTTGCTAGAACAATGACACAGGACAATAACCTTAACAAAAACGGAGCATGTATATCATATGGTTGTATAAAACATTCGATTACCGCATTCATACGGCACTATATCGATCATCACTTTTCATTGCAAGTAAATAAAGCAAAGTTGTTTAAGATTTGAAACAAAGAAAGAAACATATGAAACAAACTTTTAACGCGATATTAGTCACTCTAGATCCAAATTATGAAGAGTTAACCTGTTGTAACAAGAAAGAAAAATACAAAAAGTATGATTATAAAAATAGGGCCTACTTATCCAAATATTCTTAGTAATGTTAGGGAAACTAAATGTTATAAGCGTTCATCGCGCAAGGGTTTAGAGATTATGCATTACTGACAAAAATGATATCATGTGACCCGCCACAACAAATGGATCCTAAAGTCGATGACGGCTGAGCCGAGAAAATCGAGATTGAAGTCAGATCATCAAAATCGGTCAAGACGATCGGATTTCTGTTTTTGACATAAAATTTTGTAGTCTAATGAGTCGTCTATCACCTGCCGAAATTTCGAAGCTAAATGATCAAAGGAAAGGCAAAAAAATAACCGTTTGTTTTTTTTTTTCTGGGCCATGATTTTCCGTCTTTCAACGGAACAGAAACGTGTCCGAAGATTTGGATTTAGCGCCGACTCCGCCCCGAGCAACGAGGGGGTGATCTTATACCACCATGTTCCACGTCTTACACGCTTGGCTTTCTTAGTGGAACACTGTTTTCCATTATTGTAATTATTTACTATTTTCGTTGCCATGGCAAAGTCCATTGTTTCTTTTTTATGATATCATTCGTTCATATACTTTATATTGTATTTGAAAAAAAAATCCTTTATCAGACGAGTGTAAGAAAATGAAAAAATTGTATCACTTTGGATTATGTCAACTTTTTCTTTTCTTTTTGATGATGGAAATAAATACACTATTGAATTGAATTGAATTGAATTGAATTGAATTATTGGTCAGTGCATGGCATCCTGGTTACTGACTGGTCCGTTTTTGCAACAGGGCTTAAAGGAAATGACAATATCTTAAGAGTGGTAACAATAGTGGCATCATAAAGTTGATTTTGATTTCATTCAATAACAAAGACGTTGGTTCATAACTAGTAAAAGGATCCATGAGGCAATCATTTCATATCCGCCATATTGCCTTTATGTCACCATGGTTACGATGTCACCAAAATTTTGAGAGATTATTGGGATTCTTAAAGGCTTTTGTTCACCTTTGGGAGCAGTGATTTAAAAAAAAATGTTCAAGATATCACTTTTGCTGCATATGTATAGGTCAGTTGTATCACAAAACATCTTTGTACCATATAAAATTTTGCCATAAAGCCTAAAATATTAAGAGATATCCCCATTTTTCTCATTGCAAAATAACTGTATAATAGATGGTTTAGTCTGGAAACATTTTTATTATAACTATCGTTTACATTTTGTATATTTAACAATAATTAACATCGATTATACAAATTCAAATTTTTACATTGTTTCTATCCCTAACTCACATTTTAGAACTATTTTGAAGTAATAATACTGGGTTTTTGTTTCATCTGCAAATGGTAAATTATGCCTTTAACATCGCTTTTTAACATCTTTCCACTTTCGTGTCATACTCATTCCACGTTCGGAGGCTTTTGCACGCAATAACTTGCTCCTGCCGTAGATGGGGTAAATCTAATCTGACGGTGACAGGTGTTTTCTTTCAATTTCTGCTTTCACCGACTCCAATAGCTGGCTGACTTCGGTTGGTGGCGTCGGTATAATGGATATCATCAAATAGACCAGTTAACATGTTGTAGTATTTGTTTGTTTGTATTTCAGTGACTTTGTGACAAATAGCTCTCAGTCAATCAAATGCAACCAGCGACTGACAAGTTTCATGAAAGGCTGCCCTGGCAATGCTGTTTTACCTGTCACATGCCGTGAGAGTTGCTTATTACCCTATAAAGCCCAAGGGGTGGGGGGGGGGGGGGCACATGCCCCCTACCATATTTTCATTTGCCACTCCTACATTCTTTACCCGATTTCAACCAAATTTGGTGACTTCTCCTAAAATCGTATTGCGAACATTTTGATATATAATTTTGCCATGTTCGATGTTGCTGGTTGTCATGGCAACCGTAAACTGACAACCATGTTCGTCAGATTTTGCATGATTAGGCCTAACTGTTCCACAGTTAACAATAATATATAATAATTGATGAAATGGGGGTTTTCTTGACTGTAATTTGCTGAAGGACCAAAATGTGAAGTAATTATGGTTGTGAGTTACTCTGAAATGGTCTTCTTATTATTTCCTTTATTTTTTATGACATAGGTATCAAACAATAGGCCTACATATAAAAGCAATAATCGAAAATTCAGCATTTTCCAAAGACTACCCTTTTATTTTGTGTTATCTTTACACAAGCTTTGCCTGTAATATCAATTGTTTATCATATCATCAATCTTCAAACTCAAAATTTCAATATTTTGGAAATATGAAATGTGATACCATTATACGTACTGGAGTATCCAATCCAAGCAATACATCACATGTTTCATAATATATTTCTGAATATTATAATAAATAGCGCCCCCACATGTTGACCTTGAGAAATTTCACCAATAACAAACAGTGAAGGTTGACTTGCTTTCCTTTGTGGTAAATATGACAATGATTGACATAAAATGAAAGCATTTATACCTGGGATAAAGAAATAAAAAGAAAAAAAACATGATTTTAGTGTATTTCCTATTTCCTATGTATTTCTCTATATTTTGGTAAATAGCGCCCTCAGTGGATGACCTTGAGAAATTTCAAATGTTGGGTCATGTAGAGTATGAGTTGCTCTACTCACGTGCCAAATATGACGGTCTTAAATCATATAATAAACAAGTTAATGGGGGGCACAATGTGCCCCCCCCCCCCGGGCCTGCAAGGGGTCAAAATATCTTGGGCTTTATAGGGTTACGACACTGGGTGCCGCATCACCAATAAACACTGACGAGAAAAATCTGAATTTTTTATGCAATGACTCAATTTGTGTCTTATGGGCCCCTACCCCATAACTGGATCAGGAAAATGTGCATTAGGAAAAAAAGAAGTAAGGTTCATGCAAATGAATAGTTCATTATACTTTCGGATTTTGTGGATTTTGATGACACCTTACTTACCCTTTATTTGGGGTTGAAGTCCGGTCAAGCATGCATGTACTGTATGCATAGGGTGTCACCATTTTGCCCTTCCCCCCTCACTTTTTTTTTAAACCCCGAAAGTGGCACTAGATATAGAATTAGCGCGGTGAGATCTTGCTTTTGGGATGAAGACTTTTTTTTGTTGCTTTTATTGTTAGCTGATGAAACCCGGGAGTGCCCCCCCCCCCCCCACACACACACACACTTTTGAAAACGTGGCGCCGGCGGTGTGTACGTGTGTGTGTGTGTGTGCGTGCGTTTGGCGGTGTGTGTGTGTGCGTGCGTTTGGCGGTGTGTGTGTGTGGGGGGGGGGGAGGGGCGTATTGGAAATTTAATAACAGCTTGTGTAATGATAAAGAATTTGTAGAAGGAATGATAACGGAAATAGAAAGTATTATGAAAACGTGGGAAGATGCATTTAATGATAAATTAGTTTTTTGGGATTTTTTAAAAATGAAGATGAGTGAATATGCAAGAAAATATTCGAAAGGAAAAGCAAAGGAAAGGCGAATGAATATTGAAAAGTTAGAAAAGGAATTAAAAATTTTAGAGCAAGATTTATTAACTGCTGCTGTTTCTTTAGAAATAAATACACAATATGTTGAAAAGAAAAAAATGTTGAGTGAATTATATGATAGATCATTGGAAGGACTTAAAGTTAGATCACGAGCAGCCTGGTATGAGAACGGGGAAAGAAATAAAGAATATTTTGAACAATTATTAAAATCAAATAAAAAGAAAACTATAATATATGAATTATATAGTGAAGATAATTCTGTTATAAAAGATAGAAATGAAATTTTGAAGTTAATTCGAAATTTTTATGAAACATTATATTCAAAGAAGAGGGGTGCAGTAAAAGATGTTTTAAATGAAAGTTTTTTTTTTAAAGTATTCCAAAGTTAAGTGAGGAAAGTCAACAATTTTGTGAAGGAAAGATTACTATAGATGAATGTTATGAAGTTTTAAAAGAAATGAAAAATAATAAAGCTCCAGGTAATGATGGGCTTTCGGTGGAATTCTATATCATTTTTTGGCCATATTTAGGCAGGCATTTAGTTGAAGTATTGAATGAAGCGTATGATAGGGGTAATTTATCAGTAATATCACAGAAGCAAGGGACCATTACATTAATAGAAAAAGATGGTAAAGATCCTCTTTATATTAAGAATTATAGACCGATTACACTTTTGAATGTGGATTATAAAATTCTTTCAAAGGTTTTGGCGAAGAGAATGAAACAAGTTTTGAGTGAGATAATACACATGGATCAAGTGGGATACATGGAAAACAGAAATATTGGGGAAGCAATTCGATTAATAGATGATATGATTTTTCACTGTCTGTCATATAATATAGGTTGTTATTTTATAGCTGTTGATTTTGAGAAGGCCTTTGACTCGGTATCTCATTCGTTTTTATTAACCGTTTTGAAAAATTTTGGATTTGGCCCTTCTTTTTGTTCTTGGATAAAGACATGTTACACTGATATTAGCAGCTGTGTAATGAATGAGGGGTTTTCAACCGGTTATTTTAGAATAGAACGGGGTGTGCGTCAGGGTGACCCATTATCACCTTATTTATTTTTAGTAGTTATTGAAATTTTGGCACATGCTTTGAGAAATGAGACTACTTTGAGAGGGATTGATCTTGGTGATTTTGAAGTAAAGCAGATACTGTATGCCGATGATATGACAATTTTTATAAGAGATAAAGAGTCAGTTAGGTTACTACAAAACTTATTTCAGATTTTTTCGGAAGTCAGTGGTTTAAGGGTTAATATGGATAAAACGAAGGTTTTGATTATTGGTAAGGATGAAGAGAATGTAGCACAATTTCAGTTTGGAAGTATAGTTACAGAAATTAAGATTTTAGGGATTACATTTGCTTTAGAAAGGAAGAGAATGGAGGAAGTTAATTATAAAGAAATATTAAGTAAAATTAAAAGACTTTTAGGTTGGTGGAAGCAAAGAGATCTCACCATCATGGGGAAAATTCACTTACTTAAAACTTATGCTTTATCTAAATTGATTTATGTGGCATCATCCTCTGTTGTTCCAAAATGGTTATTTGATGAAATTCAAAAAAGTTGCTTTGATTTTGTGTGGAAGGGCAAGGATCGCGTCAAACGAGCCATTATGTATCAGGATTACAAGGATGGTGGATTGAGAATGATGAATTTTGAATTGTTTGTGAAAACTCAGAGAGTGATGTGGGTAAAAAGACTTTTGTATGGAGAACGAAATATGAGTTGGAAAGTATACTTTGATCACAGTTTTAAAGCTGTAGGAGGTAGAATTTTATTTCTTTGCAATTATGAGACTAAAAAACTTTCACTTAAGGCACCATCGTTTTATTTAGAAATGTTAGCTGCCTGGGAAGATTTATATAACTGCAGAAGTTTTGAAGAAGGGAAAATTAATCCAATTATATTTAATAATAAAGATTTTTTATTGAGAGGGAAAATGATATTTAATGCAGATTTATATGAGCGGAAGGTTTATCACTTAGAACAATTATTTGATAAACAATCCATAAGACCAATTAGTTATTTTCAAAGTTTAGGTTTACAAAGTGAAAATATTGCTTATGTATGGAGTTTTTGTGAGTCCATTTTGAAAAGTGGGAAATATGATGGAATTTTATGCAATTGGTATGAAGTAGATGTCATTGATTTTAATATACCTTTAAAGTTTTTTGGCCAAATTACAGATTTAAAAAAGATACAATCCAGGAAGATTTATTCACATTTCGTGTCTCTCTTAAAGCAGTCTTACTGTTTAGAAATTAGAGATGGACACCAAAAATTTGTTTTCGCTGATAAAAGTATGAGAGATATTTTTATAAGGCCCAGAAGTTCAACTCTAATTGGAGACTTAAGAGAATTTCAATATAAGTTATTACACGGGGCGAATTATACTAAGGAACAGCTCTTAAAATTTGGTTTTGTGGCTGATAATTTATGTTCCTTTTGTGGAAAAAGCTCTGAAACTTACTCGCATTTATTTTGGAACTGTGAAAAAGTTAAATCTTTATGGCATGATTTCATTGAGTACTTTCAGTTAGAAGAGTTACGTAATTTAGCTTGGCGGGATATACATATTGGTTTAGAAGGAACTTCTCACAGAATCAAACTGTACAACACTCTTATTCTTATAGTTAAACATATGTTATATAAAGCGAGGTCACAGTTAATAACACCGACATTGGTAGAATTAAAAAAGGCATTAATGCAATGTCGAAAGGAAGAGAATGATATTGCCATAAGAAGAAATAAACCGGGTTTGCATTTGCTGAAATGGGAATGTTTAAAAAATTTGTAAAGGATTAGTTTATTTATGCACCCGTACTTCTCCCCTTTTGTGTGTGTTTGATTACTGACTTCTTTTCTTTAGATATTTTTGATTTCAGAGATAAGTATTGTGTATATAAAATATATATGCAGGTATGTGGATATGTATATTGTGTGTATGATATGTGTATGTGCATGCATGTATTGTGTGTATGCAGCATATGTCCTAAGCATAATTAGCATAATTATTATGTTCTGAATGCGAGCAGAGATAACTGTGTGTTGTGGTGAGTGAATGTGGGTGCAGGGGGTGTGGAAGTGTGTTTAAGTGGATGTGTGTGTGTGTGTGTGTGTGTGTGTGTGTGTGTGTGTTTAAGCGGATGTGTGTGCAGGGTGGGTGTGTAAATGGGTGGGTGGATGAAAGGTGGATGAGATGAGAGGTGGATGAGAGGGAGTGTGTCTGTCTCGGGTAAGGAGGTGGATGTAGTGTAGAGGGTGGGGAGGTGGTTTAGAGATGAGAAGGACGTTTTTTTTTTTTTGGGGGGGGGGGGTTTAAAGTTTAAAGTTATGAGTAGTTGAGGGTTGGGTATGGTGGAGAGGTGGGAATGAGGGTGGTTTATGTTGTTGTTGTTGTCATCGTTCTTTTGATATAATAGAAATTTCATTTCCTGTTTTTTTAGTGTTTGGCTAAATTGCTCACAAATGCATATATGAATTCTGCTTGTTTGTTTTGTAGTTAAAAAGGAATGATCGGATAATTCATTCTATTTCCTCTCTTCTGTTTGATATCTGCCTTAAAATGAATTGAATGATTATTCTTGTTTTATGGATTATGGATTATGTCTCATAACTGTAGGAATATCTACATGATTTATGACAGATGTTATGTAGAATGTGTGTAATTTTTTTTTGGAATTGTTATATTCTCAAAGGAAATGGAATTAATAAAAAGATCACTGAAAACAAAAAAGTAGGCCCTATGTGTGTTTGTGTATAATACAGTTTGTCTTAATTTGCAGAGACTCCAACCCCAAACACCTTCTGATCTGGAGATTCTCCCGCCTGAAACCCCTAGCAAACGGGAGACTCCAAGTTTATGTGTGCGAAACGCGAAGTTCCTAGGGTTATAGATGCTCTCATATCGCACGGTGCTATCTAAGGCTTATTTTTGCAACATAGTATAGCAATGAGTAAGAAATCCTTTCCAACGGGAGACATTGAGCCAGGACGGGAGAAATTAAATCTCAAACGGGAGAACGGGAGATTTTGCAAAAATGGGTTTTCGGCGGGAGATCTCCCGTCGAAAACGGGAGAGTTGGAGTCTCTGAATTTGTATGTTTTTTTTTCACTGTTTCTGTGAACGTTTTTGTTTCTGTGAGTTGAAATTGAACGAAATTCGAATAAAGAATTATCAAAAAAAAAAAGTGAGTGTGTGAATATTTTACGCATGAAGAGTTTCAGCGCAAAACGTGATATCTCCATGATCCATCACAGAAAGTTGCATTTAAAGCATCTGAAATTCAAAGAAATACCGGGTAGGCCTACTAAGAAAATCTGATAGGCCCTATTTTTATCATAACTTTGAATACGGGAGAAGTGGGACACAGCACATAGTGATAGGAACTACGACGACTCTTCAGACTGGGAAGCTGATTAGTTAAAAACTTTTTTGAGATAGATCTATTACAGTAGGAGTGATATCCAGGAGCTGTATGACCGCGTCCTAGTGATGCTGCAGCTGCTGCTGTCACCCCACTCGCCTCTACTGTACATGGGTCAAAATGTGAATAGCATGCATGATAGATGTACTATTAGTAGTATAGGCCCTATTTGTACAACACATGTCTGGGCATGTTCAACGCTCTTTTGCACGGGGAACCGCGAAATTTGAATCGGCACGGAAAGGCCTACATAATTTAATCCATACACCACTGAGCTCTATAGATCGATACTCACTGTATGCGCATGTGGAAGAGATGAGAGATTCTTGTAGGTGGGCATGAATGGAAGTTAACATGGAAAACGGGGCATATTCGTTAGCCACTATCATGTCATATCGTCGAAGATTTTAAGAAATTATGTTGATTTTGTCCTAGAACCTTTGTCCATGCCAATAATAACTTGTATTTTCATTTTACATTATGAAGGCAGCTCATCAGCGCGTCGTCTGCTACTTTAATCGGCAAAACAACGGCAATCGATCGATCTCGTTACGGTACAAAAGCGCGCTCTTGTGCGCTGGGAAATGGTTGGAAGAGGAGAGATCTCACAGCTGCAGGAGCCGTCCAAGACTGATGACCAAAAATGGGTCGGCGAAGACGATTGTCAAGAAACCAGCATGTCAATTCGGTATGTTGTACATGATGGTTGGAATACATTACATTGACTTTGTCAGATCTTATTTTATTCTCCGTTCGACAACCGAGTTGTGCAACTGTTCTCCTGCTCAGTCCCGTGCATGCTGTTCAGTGTGTGTTCTAACGTAGGCTGGTGGATCCCTACGTCTAACTTGTTAGTCTGGGCCTTGCGTATGCTTCTACTAGTTCTAGCATACATAGCCATAGCCATAGGCCATTCCGCATTTATAAGCATTGATAAGTAGCAATGTATAGACACTATCTAATTAAACTACGCTCTAATCTACACAAGACTCTCGATCTAACACTGACTTAGGAGAGTGAATCTTATCACCGGACCCTCCACCGGCCCCCCGCCCCCGCCCCGTGCTTTGCCCAGTCTGAATTCCGTACAGTCTCAGACTCTTCTTCTTCTTCTTCTTCCGTTAAGTGCAGCTTCATGCCTGAAGATTACGCACTGTAGTGTGTGAGAGTGTGCAGCCGTATGTGTGCTCCACCAGTCAAATTCCACAAGTAGTGTATAACTATAAGGAGTGCAAGTAAAAATCCATAATTTCATACGTGAGCTGCAGTTACGTCTCCCTCAAGAAGGACTTGAATGCCTCGAGGGAGGGTGAGTCAGCTGGGTCTGCTGGTAGGTGGTTCCAGTCTCTGGCAGTTCTGGGGAAGAAGGATGAGCTATACACCAGATTGGTGCATAATGGTGTCCTGAAGCGGGAATCATGCCCTCTTGTGGAAGATGTTGACTTCTGTAGGTATTGCTGCCAGTCAATGTCCACCAGATCATAACGGATGCGATACAGCATTACAAGACGGCTTTGTAGACGCCTGCTAGCGAGTGATGGCCATTGTAACCTGTCTAGCATGGCGGTGACACTGCTGTGACATTTGAAGTCGCCAGTCACGTAACGTGCACTTCGTCGCTGAACCATCTCGATCTTGTCCACATTTTTTCTAGTGTGTGGGTCCCATGCTGTTGCAGCATACTCCACAACTGGACGAATGTAGGTGAAATAGGTGGCCTGTTTTATCTTCTGATTGCAGTGTCTGAAGTTATGACGGAGGAAGGCACAAACAGAGTTAGCCTTCTTGACGGTGGTGTCAATATGCGTGTTGAAATTCAGCTTTCTGTCAAGATGGACCCCCAGATACTTTGCTGAGTGGACTTCTTGGAGGTGTTGGCTGTGGATATTATAGTGACCTATAATTGGTCAAATATACATGTACTTCATTCTGTATCTTCGTTACGACGTGTTATCTCTATGGGAGTGCAGTTTTTCTGCAAATGAAAATTGACATGATTATCTTTTTCGAGCACTAGCTCATTTATGCTTCAATGAATTTCTCTCAGATTTTAATATGTTGTAGCTGAGATCTTGGACTATCGTGAATGTACCCTTCGTTTTTTCATACGATGTCGGGATTACGTTAAAAAACTTGGTTGAATTTAAAGCTTATCTGCAATGTATTGAGATGTTTCTTTCTTTCTGCAACTTTCTTTGCAATAACTCAAGAAAAACAGTTTCTATCACCGTTAAATTTTGCACATGCTTAGTTCATGTCACATACATTAATTCATAAAATAACAACTTTTTGATCAGACACCATTTTGGGTATGTCAATTAGGGTCAAAGGTTATAAATGTTTCATTCCGTATCTCAGTGAATACATGTCCTATCTCTTCCATGTTTTACATTGATATAGCTGATTCTGGGTGCATGCACTGGTCGGGGAGGAAGGTCTCGAGCCTCGGTGATTAAGTTTGCCTTTTCCTCCCCTGGCAACCAGCAGCATGCACCTGGAACCACCACAATTTTTATATCATGTATTTACGATTTTCTGTTTGTATTTTATATCAGCTTGTATTGTACATTGTATATTGAATTGCCGAATAAATAATAATAAATAATAATATGATTGGGTTTCTTCTGTTAGTGACACGCAGCACCTGGCACTTGGAGAGATGAAATTTCATCTTCCACCTGATCTCCCAGTTTTGAAGGCTGCTTAGATCTTCTTGCAGTTTGTCTGAGTCTTGTTGTGATGAGATGCGTTTGTACAGGAGGCAGTCATCAGCATACAAACGAGGGGTTGAGTGCTGAATGCTGTCTGGGAGGTCATTTATGTAGATGAGGAACAAGAGAGGTCCTAAAACGCTACCCTGTGGCACGCCAGAGGTAACTCTTGCTTCATTACTGAGTTGGCCCTCTAGCATGACTTGCTGAGTGCGGTCAGTTAGGAAGTCTGCCATCCACTGGAGAGTAAGGCCACGAACACCATAGTATTGTGCTTTGAGAAGAAGGCGCTGGTGAGATACCTTGTCAAAGGCCTTAGCAAAGTCAAGTAGTATGACATCGATCTGTTCTTTGTCTTCTAATCCCTTAGCAAGGTCGTTGATGGTGAGTATGAGTTGTGTCTCACATGATCGCCGCTTCCTGAATCCATGCTGGCTGTCAGAGAGAATGCGATTATTGATGAGATGGTGAATAGTGGCACAATGTACGATGTGCTCACACAGCTTGCACAGGATTGCTGTCAGGGAGATTGGTCTGTAGTTTGCTGGGCATGATTTGCAACCTTTCTTGTAGATAGGAACCACAAGAGCTTTTTTCCAAGATGATGGAATGCGACCTTGATGGAGGGAGGCTTGGAAGAGTAGAGTAACTGCAGGTGAGATCTGCTCTGCAGTTTCTTTCAGCAGTTTGGCAGGAATTCCATCAGGCCCTGTTGCTTTGTGTTGCTTCAGATTTTTGAGCAGTTTTGTTACTCCTGCTGTGGTCACTTCTATGTCTGCCATGTCTGGGTATGGAGTTTGTCCCAAGTCCGGAAGGGATGAATCATCATCATCATCATCAATTCCAAACACTGAGGAAAACTGTTTGTTAAGGATGTTTGCCTTCTGCTTTGGATCACAATGTAGAATGTTTCCCTCCTTGAGGGGGGCTACACCTGTTTGGTCACATCGAATGGTCTTGATTAAGGCACCCAGGCGTTTGTTACTACTGGGATCACTGTCAATCAAGTCAGTCAAGTACTTGTTGTAAGCTTGTCGGCAGGTTTTCTGTGTGTCCCTTTTAATGGCATGATAACGGCTCCAGGCCTTCATCTTTGCTCTAGCAGTGCTGGTGGACTTGCTTGAGATGTGCTTTGCTTTTCTGTAGGCCCTTTGCTTCTTACGGCACATGCGTTTGGTTGTGGTGTTAAACCAGCATTGATTACATCTTGATGAGGACATTTTTGATGGTACATGATCTTTGACAAGTTTGTCCAGTGAGCGCTGAGTGTCCTCAAACAAGGTTTCAGTTGGAGTGGAGGTGTCGTTGTCAGTGACAAACTTGTCTGCCCACTTCTTGGCACATGTACGGATACACTCCAAGTCTGCTTTTTTCCAGAGTAAGATTTCTCTTCGGACTGGTTTTCGTTTTGTCGCCTTGATTTCCAGTTCTGTGAATATCACATCATGGTCACTTAGCCCTGGCATGGGCTGACACTGCCGAACTAACGTTGGACGATTTGTAATAGTGTCCAGAATGTTGTCTCTTCTGGTAGGGAAGTTGACGATCTGTTCAAGCCCTGTTCTAGCAAGTGTTTGAAGGTATGATTCACTGATGGAGTGTCTATATTGGTGAGATGTGATCTGTTCTGTTTCCCAGTTTACATCTGGTAGGTTCATGTCTCCGCCAATCCAGACTGCTGAGCTAGGATTAGCACTGCAGATATCCATGATGGCTTGGTTCAGGTTGTCCATGTAAACTTGATTGCTGTTTGGTGGTCTGTAAATCAGAAGCAAATACAATGTCCTGCTTTCCATCGAAGACCTTAGCTGCGACAATCTCAGCTTCCCCAGCAAATTGGATTCCATGACTGTCAAGACTTGCTGTAATTGCCACTAGAACTCCGCCGTAACCATCTTTCCTGTCTTTCCTGTAAAGTTTGTATCCAGACGGAAATATTTCACCATCTCCTATTCCTGGGTTCAGCCATGTTTCACAGCCCATGATGACATCCGGCCGGGCTGCATCGATCAGACTCCAGAACTCTTCTCGTTTTGAGAATATACTCTGAAAGTTGATTGTCAAGGTTCGTAGGTTGGTTCTATGGGGATGTTGCTTTTTAGAAGGGGAAGAGGATGCAAGCGTTGAACCTGGTGGCTCTGAGTTTGGTGTTGTGTTGCCTGAGGTACTAGATTGACAAGTTGAATCATCACTTGACGTTGATGAGTCTAACAAGATAATTGTGTCAAAGAGGCTTGATGAAGGGTTGGGTAAACCACATTTACAACACTCCCATGGCAGTTCTGACCTCCCAAGAAGAGCAAGAAAGGAAGTGTTAATGCCAACGCAGTCAGCATGATACCATGTGTCACATGATTCACAAAGAATGCTGGATTTAGCACCTCTATAACTTGTGCAGGCTCTTCCACATTCTCCACATGGGAACTTTGGTGGTCTGGGACCTGGGTTGGTTTCCACATCTCCACTGCGCAAAAGTATCAAACTTGATGTTGGGATAATAATGACCAGTGATGATGTGACAATGAAATATGCTACTAATACTATCATATAGCATGAGAGTATCCAATGGCCCATTGTGCAATGCTACAGCAATACAGTTTATGCATGGCTGAGTACAGTAGAGTAGGTGACCACTATACTACTAGAGTACTCTTGTGTACATTATTCAATGGACCTTTGATGCACTGTTCACAAGTACAGGGATGACAGCATGTGGGACTAGTGTGAAATCACAGGTCAGAAAGCAGAAATGTTCAAAATCTCAAGTCAAGCTAACGTGAGGAAATACAGAATACTTCACCAAATCCATATTCTGATAGCACCCCTGGTAGAGAATGAGCATTCCATTTGCAAAATAACAATACACAAATCAGTCCAAAAGGTGAAATTTGGCCTGTGTTTGAGGAATGAAAAACCGGTGCATGCACACACGACTGCACACACACACAGACTCAGAGTCAGAGTCGGAGCCAGAGGACAAAACTTCAGTTATTCGCACGTCCTTGAAATTATTAATTTGGCAATATTATGAAAGTTCTTCACTCCGATTTTTGGAAAATAAAATTTTAGACTTCAAGTGTCGGACCTATCCCTCACCCCAAAGAGTAATCTTTAACGTTAGTTTTCCGGGTGTGCGGGGTTCGTGCGGTGTAAAATAAATCACATTAATTCTGGACACGATTTTCGAAATTAATGTTAGTAGAATAAATTTAATTGACGTCTTTCACCACATCTTGTCCTTGCACCAGAATCACATACCCACGATTCCCTGTACACATTCATAGCGAGCGGGCAACTAGCAACTAGGGCTAGGCTAAGACTAGAGCAAATTGGCAAATGAGGCTCAAACTTTGTATTATTAGAGTCTATATTAGGAAACCAGTGTCTTTCAAGACCTTTCGGGACAGATTGTCGTCACTTGCCATCACTTCTTCATTTGTAATTTATTGGGCTAAGGAAGAACCAAAGTGGGAATGTCAAAATACATGCACTTTGACATAATTCAATTCTAATCCTTGGCCCAATGTCTATGTTGCCACTGGATTAATTGTGAATCGGATTGATATTCGGGAGGGCTTGATGTCAGGCATGAGTTTTACTGAGACGGGCTATTATTATAACATATAATTATGAAGTAGTTGAGATGTGTGTAGGGTTTGCACTTACTCGAGTTCATTGTTTTATGTGATGGGAGTGTTCTGCCGTCGGGTGGGCTCTGGCTTGAGGTTTGGAAAGGGCTTTTTTTTCTTTTGTCCGTCTAGTCTGGATACACTTTGTTATTTTGAGTTATGTGAGGGAAACCAGTGTTTTTCAAGACTTTTTGGGACAGATTGTCGTCACTTGCAATCACTTCTTCATTTGTAATTTATTCGGTCAAGGAAGAACCAAAGTGGGAATGTCAAAATTCATTGCTTTGACATAATTCAATTTTAATCCTTGGCCCAATGTTTAGGTTGAGGCCACTGGACTAATTGTGTATCGGATTACTATTCGGGAGGGCTTGATGTCGGGCATGAGTTTTTCTGAGACGGGCTATCATTATAACATATAAGTAGTTGAGATGTGTGTAGGGTTTGCACTTAGTCGAGTTCATTGCTCTATGTGATGGGAGTGTTCTGCCGTCGGGTGGGCTCTGGCTTGAGGCTTGGAAAGGGCTCTTTTTTTTGTCCATCTAGTCTGGGTACATTTTGTTATTTTGAGTTAATTATGTGAGGGAAACCAGTGTCTTTCAAGACTTTTCGGGACAGATTGTCGTCACTTGCAATCACTTCTTCATTTGTATTGGTTCGGCCAAGGAAGAACCAAAGTGGAAATGTCAAAATTCATTGCTTTGACATTATTAATTCAATTTTAATCCGTGGCCAAATGTTTAGGTTGAGGCCACTGGACTAATTGTGTATCCGATTGATATTCGGGAGGGCTTGTTGTTGGGCATGAGTTTTTCTGAGACGGGCTGTCATTATAACATATATTTTTTAAATATAATGAATATAAATTAAAGGTTTAATAATAATGGGGTGTCCCCACCCGGGCCTGGGCTTTTCCAGGGTCTCTTCGGTTCCCCGGGGCGGAGTCGTCCCCTGTGATATTAATTTATGTAATTTATTGTTATTGTTATGTTAATGGGGCGCGGAATGAATGACAGTGTCTCATTGTGAATAACTTATGTATGCGAAATCGCCACATTTTATTATATATTGGACTCACTGGAATATGAATTAATGCAAATATGTTTGTTAATATTCAATAGGTATGTTAAATGCCGTCAAGAGAAAAGTGTATCATTTTTTAAGTATGTACTACACTTGTCCTAGTTTTCTTCTTCTTCTTCTTCTTCTTCTTCTTCTTCATGCTATATTACTTTTCTCCTTTTTCTTTCTTAGTTTCCTTTTTTTCTACTCTTAATCTTTCTGGTCTCATTTCTTATCCTTTTGCCTGCTTATTACAATATTTTTCACACTTTGAATATATGTAGGATTCTGTCAAAGTTATGTGTATTTATATTCGTAAATCTTCTGTAACATTGTGTGATATTTATGTATATGCCCTGCTTATTCTGTTTATGCAGTTATGTCCTGGGCTTCTATGTTTTGTATTTATGTATTCCTTTGTTCGATTTGTTTATCAATAAAGTGATGAAATATCTACGGTACTAAATGTCTGAACATTTCGAACAATTACCCGATAAAAATCTTGATAGAGTCTAAATCAACTTCTTCAAAATCTGAAGTGAAATGTGAATTTCTTTGATAGCATTTTTACATCTTTGTGTCACATTTTTGTCCCCGCCGAACGAGTTCGAGCAGGGGACTATGAAACGGGCTCCGTACGTGTGTGTTTGTCAGTGTGTCCGTCCGTCTGTCCGTCCGTCCGTCTGTGCGTCAGTGTGTGATCAAAATGTTCAATTTGCTACTTCTCTGTCATTTATGAGCCAATTTTGATTCTGTTTGCGATATATGATAGCACTACATGGGAGCTTTGAAACTTCTAAACAGAATTTCAGTTGTGACCTTTGACCTTGACCTTTGACCTATATTGTACATTTTGCTTCAAAATGCTACTCCTTCGCCATTTCTAACCCGATTTCACTTCCGTTTGCTTTGTGTGATGGCATTAGGTGAGGGCTTCAAAACTTCTACACAGAAATTTGACCTTTGACTTCTTTGACCTTTGACCTTGATTTTTGACCTATATTGTACATTGGCTACAAAATGCTACTCCTTCGCCATTTCTAACCCGATTTCGATTCCGTTTGTTTTATGTGATGGCACTAGGTGAGGGCTTCAAAACATATACACAGAATTTTGACCTTTGACTTCTTTGACCTTTGACCTTGATTTTTTTACCTATATTGTACATTTTGCTACAAAATGCTACTCCTTTGCCATTTCTAACCCGATTTCGATTTCGTTGCTTTATATGTGATGGCACTAGGTGAGGGCTTCAAAACTTCTACACAGAATTTTGACCTTTGACTTCTTTGACCTTTGACCTTGATTTTTGACCTGTATTGTACATTTTGCTACAAAATGCTACTCCTTTGCCATTTCTAACCCAATTTCACTTCCGTTTGCTTTATGTGATGGCACGTGCCATCACATAAAGCAAACGGAACTAGGTGAGGGCTTCAAAACTTCTACACAGAATTTTGACCTTTGACTTCTTTGACCTCTGACCTTGATTTTTGACCTATATTGTACATTGGCTACAAAATGCTACTCCTTCGCCATTTCTAACCTGATTTCGATTCTGTTTGCTTTATGTGATGGCACTATGTGAGGGCTTCAAAACTTCTACACAGAATTTTGACCTTTGACTTCTTTGACCTTTGACCTTGATTTTTTACCTATATTGTACATTTTGCTACTAAATGCTACTTCCGGCGGGGACATATATTACGCACTAATCAGCCCATGGGTATAGCACTTTTGTGAGGCTAGTCTATGAAGTCCTGCGCAATTTGAATGTCTTTAGTACACAAAGATGTGCCTGTCCAGAATTACCGTGCTGTGCGGTAATACCAGGCCGATACCATACCTGTATATACATGTATGTTGGTCACTAGGAGCCTTACGTGCGTGTTGGTTCCCGCCATCCCGGATCCCATTTACATTAAATAATACTAGAATTCTATTCATAGTTTTGCATTGTCGATGACTGCCCTCTCCTACCAGTACCAGATCTCAACACCAACTGACGACTCTGCAGAGTTTCTAGTACATGTACCTAGCGTAAATTCTTGTTCGGATGTTATTGCATCACAGAACAGCAGGGGACCTCAAGAATAATTTACTATTAAAGTGAGGTCCTATACCTATGCCTATGGCTATTGCCTTATCGGTTTATAAATTATAAAATCTTCTAAGAACTGATTGAACTTGGTTTGAAGAATTAGAATATTCTAGATGTAGAAGTCTAAACAATTGATTATTTATATAATGTAGATCCTTGTTTGAGTAGACCCTAATTCTGAGTAAAGTCAAGCAAGTGTCAAGTTATAAACAGAAATGCTTCCTCATGTTGTTCAGTGGTGTGGATCTCTCTCGAATATTCTATGCAATCACAGAAATCTGCAGAGGACAGCCATGAGGCCTTGGTAGTCCAGAGGGATGCTGACGAGGCGATGTTGATTGACAGTGATGATGATGTGAATGACATGCCTGACACCCAGCCAGTGGATGATAGAGTACTCAAAGGTATACAGTATTATACAATAGTTGGTGTAAATGAACAAATAATCAAAGCATGTAAATTTTTACAGAAACATAAAGAATACCTAATCCTTTTCACAGTATGTGCTAAGGCAATGGCCTTTGCTTGCTATGCTTTTTCATCAGCATTCAGTAATCCATCCAAACTTGATCTAGTTGTAAAGTTACCAAACCCACTCAGGTAGAGCAATGTGCCTTCCAGTCCAACAAGAAATCCATAGTGACACAATAAGAATAAGGTAGATTAGGTATAGTCTGTCCTTTGACAAGTGTCATCCAAATATCTGTGTCAATCAGCAAACGGTAAAGCACCCCACCATGTGTGCCAATCTGTAAACCAAGCACACATTGACTTCAGTGCAAAGAAAAGAAAAGTTGTTTTTTGTTTTAAATATTAAGCAGCCATCTTCACTTACTCCAAGATCAGATCTACTGACAAAATGTTATAGGTGTGCATGAAAAATCTCTTTTATGATATAATCTACCAATCTGAATTTTGAACATGCTCTGCACTCCTGTTATAGGGGACATGTTTACTACAAAATTGTCGTTACAGTGAAGTAAAAATTCAGGTCCTCAAATTATCATGTGTATAATATTTATGCATTTTACTGTACGGCTATAACAAAGTTTCAATATAACAACAAAAAAAAAAAAACAACAAAAAAACTACCGGTCCCAAGGACTTCTTTATAGGCCTAAAGAGAGTTTATAATACCTGTAGTTGTTTTTATATTAGCTTGAGTCGCCACCAATTTTACTGTTTCCTATGATTTAATAGACATATAAACCGAAGATTGAGTAAATTGTTTCCACTGTACTGTAGATGTCCTTGCCTATGTGGAAGTTCGCACGAAAGCCGAGAATAGATCCAAAGGGGTGTCCAAACAACTGGAGCTTCTTGGAGCAAAGGTAAATCTGGTACTGGTGAGACAGCAGTTAATTGTTTTGACCTGCAGCCTGGGTACAATGCCAGACATCTTCATGAGATGTCATACATTTCATCTCATGTGTATGTCCCCCCCAAAAATAATAAAATCGGATTTTCGCATTGATAACACCCAATATGATTAAAACTGTCCAAATGCTACTTCAGGGTCTTAAAGCATACATGTACCATCTTAGCTCTATTTTGCAGAAAACCCCATTCAATTTGGTTGAGTGGTCACAGAGAAATATGGCTTGTTGTAAAGTATGTCATGAGTCTGATTCTTCCAAGTTTAGCACTTGAATGCTTTTGGAACAACTGCACATTAATGTGTAAACACAATAGACAGAACTCGGAGAGAAGAGATTCCTGACACGCTCTACAAAATTCCTCATTTCTCTTTGACTACTGAAGCAAATCAAATGGGGTTTTCTGTAAGATGTGGGCAATGAATTATTGTTTCACACCCTGAAATCGTATTTGGATTGATTCACTATTTTTAAAGTTATCATTG
Organism: Diadema antillarum; assembly: GCF_040938485.1. Lineage (NCBI taxonomy): Eukaryota > Metazoa > Echinodermata > Echinoidea > Diadematoida > Diadematidae > Diadema > Diadema antillarum. Next base: position 815,088 of record NW_027271285.1, on the reverse strand, counting down.
TGGAGGATCCCCTTGTATTTTTTTTTTTTTTTTTGGGGGGGGGGGGACATACGGTACAGTATAGGAAGGGGTAATCCCCAACCTTCTGTATTGACATAACTCTTGAGAAATCAACATTTTTGTGTTTCAAATAAAGCTTAAAATAGTCTTTGTTTATGCAGTCTTACAATAAAAGTCATCCAGTGTGTTACATGTGATTATCAATTGATAAGGTTCTATCATTATTCATGTATCGCCAGGACATGATCATCATATAGTTTATGTCCTAACTTTATGGAAGAGCACTATAAATTTGTAACAGGTGACCTACCCCGTTAAAGAAGAGTCTCGAGTATGCTCGGGTGGTTGTCTATGGGAAATATGTGTTATAGCAAAATCAGTCCATCCTCATTGGGTTAAGTTGGTACCTGATGATTAGAAATACCACTGTTTTCTTTTGCTGATTTAATTCTTAATGTTCCATTTTGCACTCCAGAATCAGTCGACAGCCTGCCAACACGTGCCCACATATTTTGCTCAAATGCACAAATCTGCCCAAACCAATCAATGAATCGCCAAATGCCATAGTACAGTGAAAGCTTCACTTTTGATTCCATTCCTCTCACATGTATGTAGCTTGCATCGCATGGTGGTTGAATGTCAAGCGGTGTTTCCTAGGGGTTTTTCAAGTAAATTCTACTTTTCTCTCACAGTTGTGAGTGCAAAAGTCATGCCTCCCAGATCTAGACAATAATGTAGCTACTGGTCATTTGAAAGAAAGATAATCATAGATTTGTCACAAAATGTATGTCAAAGCAGAGCTTGGAATTTTCTCTGCAACTGTACTCATATTGTATGTTTAACATAAAAATTTCTCTGAAAAGTGAAATGGATTTGAAAAACAGAATGTTCTCTCAAAGCATGCCTGCATTGCAGTCTCAAGTTAATGTGGCACACAGCGATTTAACACCATGGTGCATAAAGAGTTAACACATTAGTGTTTTAGAAACAACAACAAATGAATGAGATAAAGAAACTTGTAGAATACACTTGTAGTTTCATTTCACAATGTACAATGTATGGTAGGTAGATTGCAATAATCATGGAATGATCACATTGAAATTTTTATACTGCAAAGATACGATGATTATAATGCAACCATTTGGTTGTTTGTTGACATATGAAGAGTTTGATTGCAAAAGGGGCTATTAAAGATGCCATGTACAAGTGTATTTGTGACCCGCTACAACAAAATGATCCTAAAGTCGGGCGAGGTCGATTATTTGAAAATTGCATGACACAATTCCCTAATCTTTCTGCTTTAAATTGATATATAACACATCTTATAAAAATAATCGGCTGCGGAGATATCGATGTTTAAAAGAGAGCATGTCGACGCGTCTGGGAAATCACTGTTTCGAGAAAAGTGCCCTAAAAGTTCTCCTTGCGATGCAATCACGACCAAGGCACAGGCAAGTCAGTATTCACCTCCGGACAATAGAAGGTAAGCCCTAGCAACCCCCGCAATGCTCATTCAAACACAGCGTCGGCGGTCTCCTCACCGACCAATCAGTGACCAGGATTCCAGGGGGGCGTTTCATCAATGAGTTCGTCGGAGTTTTCACCGACAAATTTGCTATCAGCCAATCAGACGCAAGGATTTACACTGACAACTGTTAAAAGCTAATGAAATCCTTGGTCTGATTGGCTGATAGCAAATTTGTCGGTGAAAACTCCGACGAACTCGTTGATGAAACGCCCCCCAGGAGAAGCGGCTGGGCATAGCACACCCCGACACCACACACCAGTCGACTGGGGAGTGTGCGAGCTTCACGCTTCGGTTAGCGGCAAGCAGCAAACTGACCAATGAGATCACTCTGGTCGTTGTTAGGGGCGGAGCCTATCTGTGGCGCTCAATCCAAATGTTCGAACCAGTTTGTGCTTCGTTGAAACGCCAAAAAACATGGCCCAGAAAAATGCAATTTTTTGGTCTTTCCTTTCATCATTTTGCTTCAAAATTTCGACAGATGATAGACGACATATCAGACTCTAATAATATGTCAAATTCAGAAAATCGTAAGTTTTAACCAATTTTGATGCTCTGACTTCAAACTCGATTTTCACGTCTTTGACCGTGCGTGACTTTAGGACCATTTTGTTGTAGCGGGTCACATTTAATCCTTTTAAAGTAAGTCAATCATATAAGTGAGTGATACTCACTGGTTACATAACACTGAATACTCTTGACATTATGATTTAAATATGCCATATTATTTTCTTTGTTTTTCTACCAGCTTCAATTGCAAATATCTCAACTTACCTAGAATGGAGTTAACTCGTTTTGTAACAAAACTCTTCATCTTGCAATGTTGACATTACTTCTCTGTGATTGATTTGTCTCTTTTCTGCTCCAAAGATACTGCATTGAATACCTTAGAACCTATTTTTGCTGTCACTTTTATGGCATGTTGAGTTTAATCAACCTGTTTTCTGTATTCTACCCATGCACAAGGTATCAACAAAGTTTACCAATGATGTCACCCATGTCATCTGGAAGGATGGGAAGAAATCAACAAGAGACAAAGCAACCAAGAAAGGCATAAACTTGGTATCAGTCCTGTGGGTTGACAGGTATTTAAAGATCCCACTTCTGATCTGAAGTCAATAAAGCCTCACATAATGTGACCCTGCATCACAGAACACACAGAAAGTCGCCAGATATGAAATTTTAGTGAAGAGCATATTCTGAAAGAGCAGACTCTATGCTTTAAAATGATGTATAACTCAAATCAAATGGACTCTCCTAACCTATCTAAATATTGGAAAGAAAGCACACACTCAGGAAAAGTGTGAAATGAGAAAAGAGGCTCTGAAGTACAGTGTCTATTCAAGCGCTTAATCTTCACCAAGCCGTGCAAGCTGTACGATGAATGGGACAAAAAACAGGACGTAAATCGCCGGAGTAACAAAAATGAAGGGATTATCAGATTAAGCTGAGATTAAGCATGCCTAATTAACACATTCTGTCCATAATTAATGCTGATCACACTATTCTACCAAAAACTGTTCGAGATAAACTGCTAAAAAACACACTTTCAAGCCCATTTTATGATCCCAAATTTTGGTATAATGTAGAAGAAGACTTGCTCTTTCAGAAAATATGAAAAAGTCAAGATGGGCTAGGTTGAACCATTTCACCTATTTTCAGTCCTCACACGAAATCAGTGTGTGCAACTTTTTGTTCGTTTTGTGATGCACGGTCACATATATTTCTTACTTTGAGTGTATCCAAATACATGTATATGCAATATTATTTCATGGGCATAATACTTTGTGAATCTGAACTTATAAGACAATTTCTTGAGTGCCTGAATTTGAAATCGAAAGCCACATCGATTGAAGGAGAAAGAAGTACAATTGTATTGTTCTTGGCGAGAGAAAAGTAAGTGATTTCCCATCTTGGACACAAAGTGTAAAGTATTTGTGTTTATGGGATCCAATATTTGTGTATACACATCACCATCGAATTTCTCAAATGTCAGTCAACTCGCAAAATTCATTAAAATAAAAAACTGCAAATATACAGTGTAGTATGGTACATGCCCACTACTCGTCCATTTGTGTTTTTATGTGTGTACATTGTATACGTACAAGTGCATGTTTGTGGAGATGAGTGTTTCTGCAATAATTTCTATCAGTTGCTTTCAGCAATAATCAGATGGACCCTTCACTGCCTTTCATGCCCTCCAGAAAATAGTCGTTTAGGAATCATGTACCATACGGGTTTTTTTCGTTTGTTTGTTTGTTTGTTTGTTTGTTTTTTGTTGTTGTTTACAAAGTGTATGTGTTGTTCTTTCTGTTCTTCATAGACACAGAGCTATTTGATAGTGCTTTTGTGAGTGTTCCTATGGCTGTAAAACATAGATTTGCATTTCACTTTTGTTTTGTAGATAGTCACATGCAAGTACAAGTTGTACCTATTGCAGTGGCGGATCCAGAGGGGGGCGCAACCGGCGCACGCCCCCACCTTTATTTTTCGTGAAAAACAAAAGAAATAAAAAGGAAAAAAAATGAAATGAAACCCGGAAGTGCCACCAGAAATATTAGTCACGCCCCCCCCCCCCCCCTTTACCGAATTCCTGGATCCGCCCCTATATTGTATTTGTTAGTGTACACAGTACTGAGATTTTTTTTTCTTTTTCCTGTGCAGATCCATTGTGTGAACCTGATACTGTACAATGTTTGTTCACTTTTGTTTCTGTAGTTGCAAGCAGAATCAAGAGCATGTCGCTGAATCACTGTTCCCTGTTAATGCACCGGATGAGAAGGAATCCCTGCCCATCAAGTTAAAGGTTTGTACAGCACGACTCATTGTTGTATCAATCATGCAACCTGGCTTCGTCGATGATTCCAATGAGAAGTACTGTAAAAGTGGATATTTTTGTGTGACTAATTTTATGTGCTCGGCCGGGTAGGAGGAGTTTCGCATGTTTTTAATTCCGCAGAAGCTGGAGCATATGGCAAGCAAAAATATTTGCATGCTTTTATTTTCGCTCTTGTTTCAGTTTGCGCAAAATGGGTAAAAATTTCAACAACGCGAAAATTTCCACTTTTACAGTAGCCTTTCGTGGCTTGCTGTTTGTGTAATACATTGCACTGAGATGTTAATAATCAATGATGACCTAGAAACATTGACTCTTGTTTACTCTATTTACTCTGTGTACTCCTGTGGATTTGTACAGTCCAGTTAATGTCAGGTACACGTAGATGGACGTATATCCAAACTTTCCATTTTATTTCCCAGAGGATGAAGTCTATGCAGCCCAAGGCGGTGGAGGAGGACATCCAGAAAAGCTCGGATCGAGGGATTAGGAAGAGGAAGAGGAGAGATGAGCATCCATCTCCTGCCTCCATCAGCATCCAGCCCCGTGTGCTCGTGGCAGACACCCAGCCGATGACTCCTGTAAGTCTTTGTTGACACACTTTCCTTGCAGCAACATCGCTTGTATTTCTGGCGAGAAGCATGTATTTATATTAAATACGTGATCGTAACAACCCCATTTAATGTTGATAAGGATTATTTATACTAGTATATTGCACATGTGCACCATGGCACCACATTTGCCACGGTGCAATCCCATCCCGATGTAGCTTTAACAAACTGCAAATTAAAAAGGGTTTATTACGTCAAGCATCAAGTATTGCTTGCTGACTGCACAGACAGTCCTCAGATAATCCTTTGCTGTAGTATTGTTTTTTATTTACTTTGTTTTGTTGGCTTTTTTTTTTTTTTTTTGCTTTTTTTCCGGGGAAACCAGCTCTCTACCGGCATTTCCGTTTTATAGGGGTCCCACCATTTTCATCAGTTCAACTTACTAACAGCTGAACTGAAATAATAATTTATTTTTCTTTTTATATTGTTGACAATGTATTTGATTTTTTCTCCTCTTTTCTTGAGAAATTATTTGTTCCATGCCTAAATACTATATGTGAGTGTGCAGTTGTGTGCTTTGCGTAACAATTAGTTAACCTTGAATTTGATACTTGAAGTTAGTGGTAAGTTAGGACTTCGACTTGCAACTGTACTGAAAAGGGACTAGCTGAATACAGAGATGGAAAATCAGGACCACTAAATTTTACCTCCTTAAAAATGGTGCCTCATGATAAGCAGGTTTGTTGTAACAGGGTTTCCCTGTACAAGATGCAATGTTAAGTACGGTACCAGGCTGCATTGTTTATATGAAATACATATGTGAACTTCACTTGCCCACAGACTACCTTTGATACACCTCGCACACCTTCTCTCATCCCGGAAACACCATCAAGCATGAAGGCCTGTCTTGATCTTCTTGACAGCATAAAGAAGAATAAAGGTTCTGCTCACAGTGAGTCAATTTTGTAATCAACCTTGAAAGCCTGAAACTTTATTTTGCTTCATTCTCTCTTTTCAATGCATCTGAGTGTGTAGTTAAGAAGTAAATAATCATATAGATAACTTGGTACCCTTTTGGAGCACATCCTCTTTTGGCTCGGTACATTACGGTATGGTACACTTTGGAGCGTTTGAGTGCTCCTTTGGAGTGGGTATGGTTTGGTACAGTTGGCATTAGGAGAGAGCTCGAGCTCACCCCTTGAGGACCAATAGTTTGGAATTTCAAGGACTCCTATTTGAGGTTCAAAATCTGTTCAGATGTTTTGAAATATGAAACATTTTGGCTTGGATTGCCAAAGCATGTTGGCTAAAGCATGTTGCTTTCGCTTTTTTTTTTTTCCTGTGGCGTTTTAATGCCTAGTCATCTGAACTGTTTGTCGCACATTAACTTCAAAGTCCATTTTCTGAAAACTGTGAATTTGATGGCCTATTTACACACCATATTCAAGGTAGGTCTTTTGAAATAAACTGGGCCAAACTACATAACACATATAAAATGTATTAATGGGAAGCTCAGATTCTATAGAAAGTGGAAATACCACAATCACAAAAGTGTAAGTTTTTATGACATTAAGTTTTCAAAGTAATGGGTGTATGTTCATCTTTTATCTTGTTTTGTTGTAATTTATGTGTGTTGATTAAATTCCTGGGCAGACTTCAGCGTGCTTGTGAGTGAGCAACAGTTTAATGAAGAACAAACATTTTCAGTCTTTATCTACCTCAAAAAAAAAAAAAAAAATGCTGTAGAGGTCTTCTTATTTTCAAAGTGAAAAATTCTACCTACATGGTGTTATTATTATAATCCCAGAATTGGTCAAAACAATAGACCAGTATTTTCCCATATCTCATGAAATATGGACCTATGTGCGATAGTCATTTTTTTTTCTTTTTGTTCAGTTTATTTTTGTGTGTGCAAATTCAGTTTTGAAAGGCAGTCATGTATGAAAAATTAGTACTGATTATAGATTTTTAATTGGCTGCAAATGAGAAAATCTTTTTATTATGATTTGTGATGACATTCTGTATTCATTGTTATGTTTCAGGACGTCTGTCGATCACAGACTCGCCCAGAATCTCTCCTTCAACTCCCCTTCAGCAGCGTCTCTTCCAGTGCTTTATGGAAGAATCCAATTCCCTGAATCCCTCCCCGAGCACCAGCGTGAGACTCCACAAATCTGGCCCCACGACGCGAAAGAGGCAAGCTGTTCAGGCTGATTCAGAAGTCGAGGACCGATCCACTGGCAGTCCCGTGGCTAGCATCCACAGAGGGCGTCCTAGCGGGGAAACGCCTCGATCTCACAAGCGAGGAGCTTCCAAGACGAGGGGCGGCAGCGAGGAGAAAGTGGATGATGGTGATGCTGAGAAAGCTCTCAAAGATGAGGACTCCACTGTAGAGGAGGAGAGACGGCCTGAAGAGAGAGAGGATCTCTGCGTGATGAAACCATCCTCTCTGGTGGCAGATGATGATGGTACTGACAGGAAAGTTCTTGTCCCAGATGAACGTGATACCAAAAAGGGGCGTGGTCACAAGAGGAAGACCTCTGTGGGCACTCCATCAAGGAAAAGTGGCAGTGGAACCAAACCAAGGGGGCAGGGATCTAGGAAGAGTCAGAAAAAGAAACGTGATGGAAATTTTGGGGATGAGCCTCCAAGTGCTGAGCAAAAGTCAACAACATCATCTTCAGCGGCGGCATCATCTGACTCGCCGAGGAATAATTCACTTGCTCCCACCGATGGCAATTACAGCAAGGAACGTGCAGACAGGCAGTCCCAGATTGCTGAAGATGTTCCTCAGGGGCCAGCAAGTAAGAAGCGCAAGCTTCTGTCCTCCCAGCCACAGATGTTGGACATTGACGGTGTCTCACTGCAACCACCAGAAGAGTACCCACTCCACAACAAAGAGTACACAAAGGAAGAGGAGGAGGGTAACAAAGCCACCTCTTCCAAAGGAGGAAAATGGCCATGCAGGCTTTCGGGACCTACTCAAGCTGAAACCAAAGGTACACTATAGGCGTTTTCACATCAGCCCGATAAAAATCCAAGCTCGAGATATTTTTCGCCATCGCAAATTAGTGCGCTATTTCATTTCCTATTCACATCAGCCCAAAGAGAATTAGCCCAAAATTTTTTCGAGCTAATTCGACAGCTGAGCATGCGCAAACAGTACCCGCGTGATCGCCATTTTTGTGTGCGAGTTGCCTCAACCGATTGATCGATTACACTACACGCACGTTTTGTTTATTAGCTGTTCTGATCTCGCTGATTTCCTGCTCTAGATTTGTTCAGTTTTGTGTTTTATTGTATTCATCGCTCATGGAAGTTGACGAAACCCTGCTTAATATTATGATGCGAAAGAGAAGACGCCGTGAGGAGAGGAATCATGAACGATTCTTCGAATTTGTGAAGAGAAGGAACTGTTCATTTCTTCTGCTCACTGCCATGGTGTTCACGTTGTTTCCACGCTAGGCATTGTTGTTTTCACGCTAGGCATGATGGGATGCATCGCGCTAATTCTTGAGGCGATTTCACAGTATCAAATAGCGCGCTAGTTCGCAAATTATCCCGCTATTTCGGAAATTTCCCGAGTTGGACTCGAGAAATTTTCTCGATCAGAGCGATGAAATTAGCGCGCTAATTTGTATTCACATTATCAAATAGTGCGCTATTTCGTCAGAAAGTAAGAAAATAGCGCGCTATTTCAAAACATCGGGCTGATGTGAAAACGCCTAAAGAACGCACAGGCAGCACCAAGACTTCATCTTTTAATATCATAGACATACAAGTGTACATGCAACTTTGAATCGATCCATATGAAGTGCCATCTCATAATGAAATGATAAAATCCCTCGGCCAAAACAAGATAAATTCAAACTTTTCACTTCTGTCCAATACTTAGATTATTGCTGTATGTGCACCAAACATTGTTTTATACCTTCTGTTCCACAATGTGTTCTAATGCCCCATTGTTCTCCGTGAGTATCCATAGATTTTATATGAAATATTTGTGTTTGTCATAGGAGAATTTAATACTTCACAGAGGTTCCAAGAGCACTAAGTTTTATGTCAGAGACCCTTCTGCCTAGGTTTATTCTTGTCAAAAAGAAAGCAACTAGAAGACGAAAGGATTATTTGTTCATGGTTGTAAAATCTTTTGATTTCCAATGACAAATCTCTTGAGATACTGATTCTTACTCTGATGTTATATGTTTTCCTTTGCCATTAAAGATGAAAACTGCCAACCAGCTAGTCTCCAGGAATGTAAAGTGGAACTCTCATCTGCCTTGTCGACAGACCTGAGCAGGTCATCTGTACTCTCATCATTGGACAACCACAACAGACCAAGCATTGAAGAATTCAAAATGACAGGTACAGATGTATGCCCTGGCATCAAATGCAATGAAATGGCAATAGTAGAAGCCCTCGTGTGCAATTACACTCAGTTTCCAACAAACATCATCCATGGTTAGCACTGGGTCATGATCATCTGACTGTTGTGAATGTTGATTTTAAATCATACAACACTTGGCATCAGCTATATCATTGTGAAAATATTGCAGCTCACTTTTTATTTCACTTCTTTCTAAAATTAAGTGCTTCTATCAGCATGTAATATCAATAGGCAGGGTATTTCGCATTAGAAACGAACAATAGAAAGGCATTGGCAATCAATGGTGTGCCTGCAGTTTGATGTTACAATGTATGCATGATTTTATATGAAGAAACCCAAAACTGCATTTTCTGAAGTTTCCAACTCTCTCAATCATACCAAAACCTATATCCAAAACTGTGCATCTGTCCATGGTATATTCTTTCAAAGGCATGTTTAAACATGTACAACTTAATTACAGGTACCATCACTTCCTGAGGAAGAATACCACTTTTATGCCGTACATTTTGGGACTTATATGACAATTTCTTGAGTGGTTTTAATGTGGGATTGAGAACTGGAATGAAAGATGAGAAATAAAGAATTATCCCTTTTCTAATGAAAAGTATTAGTGATTTCCACCACGATTTTTGGTGCATTCGTGCTCTTGGAGGAAATATATTTGCAAGTTGTTAATTTCACAAATACCAGTCGACTCAAAATTCACTGAGAAGACTAAAGTAAAAACACTTTCAGATATTGTGTATACTGTGCTTGTGTGTACATGCTTTATAAAAAGGCGTATTATTTCTGATTTATTAGTGGAAAAGTCAGCAAAGAAAATGGGATTCCATCGGAATTCAATCCCGAGACCTCCAGATTGCTTATTTCCGATTTAATGGACTATCACTCCCTAGGAGCCAAAAAGCTGTCAGCTACCAAGAAGGCAGGGAGGAAGAATGCCAGGCAAGGCAGTGAAAGCAGCATTTTGTCCACTTCTTGGGCTTCTTCCAATGATGATGAACAGGTGGACAAACGCGACAAAGGTAAAAGCATAAACTCAACTTGAATGTTCATTAAAAAAAAAGAAGAGGTCAAATTGGATAAAGATTAAAAGCTTTGTGTCTGGTGAGGTAAGTCTTGACATCAACATTGCTAGATACAAAATATGTAAGACCTTTTGTTTGTTTCTTCATATTGTCACTGCAATCTAGATGACACGTTGGGCAGTGCTGCAAACTTACGACGCTTTGGAAAAAGTATTGTATCTTATTCACACAGATTCTGTCATTTGCGTAGATGCTTCAGTTTTGTTTAGTTTTAGAACAAGCCTGTTTGTATGCCCATGTCATAGCAAAGTATGTGAAGGGAATAACATTTTGCAACTGAAACTGAGATAGGGAAAAGCTCAAGGATTTTATGGAGTACCAATAGTCAAAGAGCCAGAAAGCTTTGCTGATGTAGCAATGACTAATATATGAAATCTATTGAAATGCATGAAGTTTGCTTAGGTGGCTGGAAAAGCCTGTAAACTGGGTTCTCAGGGAAATTATATATCAAGTTTTAAATTACTAGTAAACCAGCAAGTTTGGCTGCGTGTCTTCTGTTGAACTACAGGTACATGTTATGTTGTTGATGAGAGGCCTTTTCAATGTCTATTTGTTTGCAATATATGCCACTGATGAAGATTAGCATTTTTATGTACATCTGATATCTAGTCTACTGCATCATGTTTTGATGAAACTGATTGATTTGTCATGATAACCATAATGAAGGTGATGCTCAGCCAGAACAAGACAAGGCCAAGAAGAGGAAGAAGGTGAAGATAGTGGAGGAAGGTAGAAAGGTGAGACAGGGAACATTTTGATTCAGACTTCTCCAGTTGACTGATAGATATTGAAATGGAAAAAATCAAATTGGTGTTCTTTGTGCAGAAACAAAACAAAACAATTTTATTTAATTATATAATCTTGATGTCTTGAAGTTAAACCTGATTCTTATGACATTTGCGACATATATTGATAATATTTGATATTGATAATAATATTTCGCAAATTGGAGTGGACAGCCTTTTTTATTTGGCTTGAAATCTTCACGAATTGCCACTGGCATTCAATGCAAAATGATTCATGGTAATGTAGTCTAAACAAGAATTTTCTCATGCGTTTTTATTTTCGTGAATCTTGGCTTTCGCGAAATTTTTGAAATTTTTAAAATGCACTTATAGATTTCTGATTTTACAGTAGCTGCAACTTAAAGGGACTGTACAGTACTGGTTGAGGTGGGGATTCATGTTTTGAACATTCCTAAGTGAGATAATGAAAAGCCTTTTATGAAATATGAAAGAGCATGTAATTTTAAGAAGGATTCAACGTTTATTTGATGAAAATTGGTTTTCAAATGGCTGAGATATCCCAAAAAGTGCTAATAATAAAAGGCGACATGCCACAACTTTATTAGGATCTCTTTGTTTCACCATGTTTTGGGATATCTCAGCCATTTCAAAACCCATTTTCATCAAATAAACTTTTGATACCCCTTAGAATTGCATGTTCTTTGACATCTTATAGAGTGGTTTCTGAATATCTCACAAAACGTTAAAAGCTAAATTCTCACCTCGACCAGAACTGTACACACCCTTTAACATGATTACACTTTAAAATGTCAGGGTCTGGGGAGAGTGTTTGTGAAGACTAAATCAAACAAACTGTTGAAGTTAAACTGGTTAATTTGAGTGGTTGTGTGCTGTTCGTAGCTTATTGCAGACAATTTAACCCGTTGAGGACGGTTTGATTTTGCTACGACTCATATTTCCCATAGACACCTGCCCGGGATTCGTCCTCAACAGGTTGATATTTAGCGCAAAGTCAAGACTTTTTTCAGATCTTTACCATCAGCATACACTGTACATTATTTTAATGTCTACACAAGTAGAATGTTTGCTAATTTTTTGTGTCGGACAATTTCATATCTTTCTCCACCATGTGTTTCTGTTTTTCTTGCAGAAAAAGTCAACATTAGTAATGACCAGCTTACACAGAAGGTGAGTGCCCTGATATTCAGTGGTTTGCATAGTCAATCTTTATATCATTGTTAGAACTGGCAAGGTTATGCATGTTGATATCTTCAAGACCTTGTTTTCTCAAACATATTTATGAAAATTATGAGTGAGGTATATTTGTATTATGTATACATTTATGATCAATACATAGAATGATGCTGATAATTTTCAGTCACTTTTCTGTTGAGCAAGTACAGTAGTATGCTGATGCAAGACATGGCTTTGAGGGAGCAGGGTGCCAAGGTCTAATGGTTACCGGTATTCTGTATGAAAGTCCATTCACTGCATAGAATTGGTCAAGAGAATTGCCCAGAGAGGGTAAACATATCACTATGTGCGCATTATAAATGAAATAATCTGGGTATGTCATCAGGGGAAATCATGTTCTGACTTCACAATCCTTCAATTCTACTGACAATCCTTCAATTCTACTGATAATATTGTTTTTAACCTGTTGAGAACAGACTGATTTTGCTACAACACGCATTTCCCATAGACCCTTGCCCAAGTATACTCGGGACTCGTCCTCAACGGGTTAAATTATTTAAGTCAAATGCAGAAAATGGGAATTGATTCATGATTTGTAATGGAACCTAGGAATGTTGCTGCAGAGCCAGAGGAAAATGATTGGTTGAAAAGTGTTTTGAAGTTTGCTGCAAAGAGCAATGTCCTTCAGTGACCTCTAACCCCATGTCTACAATATGTCTATGCTATATTATATAATATGACCCATACTATGGTCATGAAAAGAGCCTTGCTTTTGACAACATGGTGATGTCAGTATGAGATACCAATATAAATGTGACCCTGCATCGCAAAACCACCAAAAAGTCTCCATCCAGACATGGATTTGTTGTTCAGGGGCAGATTCTGAAAGAGATGATGCTATTAAGCTTTGAACTGTCCCAGGTGTTTTCCTCAATACAAGTGGACTTGCCTAACCACGCTATTAAAATAATGGAAAGAAAGTACTCACTCAGGCAAAGTGTTTACTGAGAAAAGAGGCTTTAAAGTCTAGGGTTTATTCAAGTGCTAAATCTCACCAAGCTGTGCTCTATGCAATGAATGGGACAAAAAGCAGGATGTAAAACTCTATAGCAGCCACAATGAAGGGATTATCGGATTAAGCTGATATTTTGCACCCTCTATTTAACACAGTGTAATCATGACTAATCCTAACTTTCAAAGCAGGCACATTATCCCTTCAAAAGTTATTAGAGTTGAAAGTGAAGAGTGTGTAAAGGCTTTTTAACCCAGTCATCCCACAATTCTCTGAGAGCCTTCAATGCCCCAAAATGAGATTCTTTTTTTTTTCAGGTCAACAGAAAACAGACATCATCCTTTCAAAAGTTCTTGGAGTTGAAATTGCAGAGTGTGTAAAGGATTTTTTAGATATTAGAAGGGACCTCTGAGCCATACCTAATCACACAATTCTATGAATACATGTAGGTATTCCAGAAACACTGAAAAAACAAACAAACAAACAAAAATTTCTCATCAGATTAATGATTCCAAATTTCAGAGTAACATAGAAGAAGAATTGCTCTTTCAGAAAATATGAAACAATAAAGATTGGTTAACTTGGCCCATATTTTGAGTCCTCCCGTAAAATCGGCACACGCAACTTTTTGTCGGTTTTGTGATACGCGGTCACAAATGCAAGATCAATTTAACAAAGATTATCCTTACATAGTTTTCTCTGTGTCCGCAATTATGTTACCAGTGACCAGGAGGTCCTGATATCTGTGGTCAACGAGCTCGGCGGCTTCTCCGTCACGGACATGGTGTGCGAGACGACGACCCACGTGGTGATGGGAGAGAACAGACGCACCCTCAATGTCCTGTCGGCCATCGCTAGGGGCTGTTGGCTGGTGTCCATGGACTGGGTGAGCTATTCAAATTGATTTTTGCATTGATTTTGATTCAATCTGATCTACCCATTTTCCGGTCGGATGCAAGAGATGAATTTGATGATATATTTCGTCAGAGTACTCTGACTAACCAATTTATAGAGAACATGGAGTATGTTGCAACCTCAGGGTTTGAAATGCTACGTTTGGAGGAGGTTACTCGTATTATAAGTTGAAAGGTTTATGAGGCAGGTACATTCAGTGGCAGGAAAATTTGCCAATGTGTTTTCCCAGAAACAGCAACAACCCTGAGGAGATACATTTGTAACAAATATATTGTTGCGGGAAAATGGGTGTTGTTGCACTGACTACTGGGGGTGGCAGGATGTTTACCGAGCGGGAACGATACCCCCAATAGAAAGGCACATTTTCCGCAGTGGAAGAGAGTTAATTAGTAAGATATAAGGTGCATCAGGTACATTCACACAATTCATTCACCATCACGATGAGAGGGCTGCAACATAGTTCAATCGGAAGAGCGTATGTTCCGGGCAAAAACTGTTATTTTATTGGCAGATATACTTCACGTTGACAAACGTACATGATCAAAATGAGTTATGACAGGACTTGCCTAATTACTCTAACAGCATGACACGACGACTTTCGCTAAAGTCCTTAGATTCAAGAAGTCGCTCCTCTTAAGAAGTAAAGTGCCAGAAGTCCAAAAAGTTAAGTCCCTTGCTTAGACAGATCAATCGATATTTATACCTTTATGCTCAATGTATTTCTTTAAACTTAAAAAGGTATTCGGGCAATTCAAATTATGCGGAAACTATGAGGAACATAGAATATTTGGGGCGTATACCTTCATATTAGGTAAAACATAGAATTCTTTAGTGGACTATACACAACATAAAATTCCAAACGATGTAATGCGAGGAATGGACAGAATTTACGGAATGTGCAAGGAATGTGTATTTTATCAGAGATTCAGTCTAGAACGGAAACCCACTTGTTATGGAATGTGCCCTACTTGGTACTTTATGAGGTAGAGTTATGCCAAAAATCCCAGGAGGAGAAACCCTAGAAAGTGTCAACATGGAGGGGCGTGCTTGGCACGTGTGGAATGTAAACATTGACCCATGAGAATTCGCTGCGGAGGGTGAGTGGTTTTCATCTACAACAAGGCACTTATTGTTCTGCATGGTCAATGCAGGGAGGTGGGTCCCTGGTCAGTGGTTTCCTGCTCCTCCATATTCGTAACAATATAGTGGCTGCTTTTTTTTCTTCGTTTTTTTTTAATACATGTACTAGGGTATTATGGTGAAATCTCTGTGTTTTGATATTTTCGTATACATGTCACAGGTGTATCGGTCAGTGGAGGCAGGGTCCTGGCTACCAGAGGAGAGGTTTGAGATGAGTGACCACTTCCCAGGGGCAATGGTCAGTCTATTCATGTCTCCAGATGCAGTTTGCTAACATGTATTGATTTTTAAAGCATAATAATTGGAATTCACAAATAGAGTTTAAATCTAATCCACAACAATTAGTCCTTTTTATGCTATTACAAGAGAGACCCTGCTGTGGGTATTTTGGGCAAAATTAATGAATTCTAGTGCAATGATGATATAGAGGTGATTTTGCCAAAATTGCTATTCCAGAGTTAGAGTTGAAATACATTCAGCGTAAAAAAAAAAAAAAAAATAAGCCATGATTGCAATGTCTGATGGTTTTTTTTTTTAACTCTTCTGTTATCTATATTTCAGTTGAATTCAGTTTGCTATGATCTTGTCATGTTGAGATATGAACCACCTGCTGTCAAACGCACACGATAGTGTTGCTTGCCATTCAGCAAATATTTGTTTTTATTTTTTTGTGTGTTTTTGCATTCAAGTTCAGCGTGGATGTTCATAACAATTTGTGCATGGATAAATTGTACCATTGTCCTCCTATCCCTGTATAGAAATTGACTTTTTTTTTTTTACACCTGATTTTGTGTTGTTTGCATGTTTCTTTTTGTTTTTTCATCGGCAAACTTTTTAGTCATGGTCATGTTTGGGAGAAATTAATTGAATGCAAGTTAATAAAATCTCTCTGTAGGTTATTGCCAAACACATTGATACACGTAGGCCTAATCATTCAAATTGTATCTGTCACCAACATCAGGTATCCAGGCTGGCCCATGAGCAGCAGGATGCAAGCGGCCCATCCGACGGCAGGCCAACCGACCTCTTCTCTTCGCACAGCGCCCTCTATGTCGCTCCGGAGAGCAGTCCCCCGAGGGAGAGGCTGACAGAGTTGATTGAAGTGTGCGGTGGACACGTCACGAGGAGAGTCTCAGAGGCATCAATGTGTATTGGGAGCAGGAGCAAGAGGGGATCAACACCAGCTGTGTCTGAAAAGTGGATCCTAGGTCAGTGTGCGACACTCCTCTGTCCTTGTTCTAGTTGTTATTTGCAAACTCCTCGCCCCCCCCCCCCCCCCCCCCCCTGTTGTTTCATCTTTTTTCTCTTTTCTCATTTCGGTAGTTTGTATGGTGCAGGTTCTCTATTAGAGAAAATGTATTGACTTTGTTAGCGAGCTGTAAATCCACGTTCTCTTTTACTGTGTCAATAATTGGGCTTTGTTTGGATCAATAAATCAATTAGTCTTTGGGGAGACTAGTGCTCCTCTGGAGCAAAGCATACACTTATCATTTGATTTAATTTTGAAAGATAGCTATACTCTTTGCTTCCAAACCAAAATGAAGTTAATTGCAAGTTGATGAATGGTGAAAGTGAAAATATGCAGGATATGGAAATTTTTGCAATTTCAGTGACCAGAAACTAGTGTAAAAATAAATCCATGTAGATATTGTGCTTGTTATATGTAATATCAGTTGACCCGTTGAGGACGGTTTGATTTTTCTACAACACGCATTTCCCATAGACGCTTGCCTGAGTATACTCGGGACTCATCCTCAACGGGTTAATGTTATGATTCGCGGAATTAAAAACATGCGAAATTCATTTTAAGTTGCTCAAGCGAAAATTTCCACTTTTACAGTACCTGTAAGTAGAGCAGCCTCCAGATGGATAAACTTGAAAATGAATGTCTTACTTTTTCCTTTTTCTTATTTGTGAGGTGGAGATTAGGTCAAAATAAAATCTAGAACTGTGTTTGCTCTTGCCACATCGGAAAACAAACCTTACAAAGAAATGTAGGGCCTAATAGTTGAGAGTGGCTATGTAATGTTTGACCATAACCTTTGCAGAACATTCATCACTGTATACAATATGAATACTCTAATGAATTTACCCATCACTTTTTTGTGTGCTTAGTTTCATCTCAGATTTCTTTCTGATTCTTTTCACTGCAGACTGCATCACCAGATACCAACAGTTGCCATGGAAACTATATGAAATGAAATGAAGACATGAGCTGATGAGGCGAAGCATGTGTGGTAAACTTTTTTGACCTCTCTGAATGGAGAGACACGCAGAAAAACAAAAGGAGCACAGACTTGAAGAGTAACTGTAACTAAAGGGGTATAGCGCCCTCTTTGGTCTTGATTTACAGTTCTCTCATGGCCCTGGTCAGACCACTGCACATCTAGTGGTCAGATGTGGATCAGTGATGCCAAGTTTCTATAAAACTGGGTGAGAGTGACAAACTGATTTAGCTTCTTCATTTTGGAACTAGAAATTATTGAGCAATTTGGCGCACACTTTCATATAATGTAATTTTTACTTGCATAAACCTCATCTATTGTTTTGTGGAAGATGGCCTGCAAAACATCATTTTGAGCATTTTTTGGCCAAAATTATGGTCAAGGGTGAATGAGTCTGGAGGTATGACTGACATCAGTTATAAGGCGTAGTTTTTAGATATCTCCTTGGATTATTTGTGTAGAAAGGAAAATATTTGTAAGATGCAGCCATCTAGGTGTAATAGCTATGCACCTACTATAGCCAACAAAAAGAATAAGGAAAAAGTTTACCTTTTCTACTCAGTTCAGAATATGTGGGTTTTTTTCATCTAATGCTTATTACTGATCTACCTGCGTGACATTTTTTCCTCTTCTTCTTTGTGGGAGGCGTGAGAAAATTATTGCTGGGTGAATGAGCGTGAGATGGGTTGCTGGGAAGTGAGACTCACGCTGTAGGTGTGAGACTTGGTAAGTCTGGTGGATACAAATAGATTTGGTAGTAGCTTGCCATTTTACACATGCATATCAGTGATTCTCCTTGTTGTAAACCATGTTGGACACATACATGTACAATACAGTGTTTTTTAGGATGAAAGATATGATCAGCACGTCGGTGCATTGTACTACATGTACATGTATTTCAAATTGAGAGCATTTGAGCTGTATTTATAAGAGCATGCATTTTGTCTGTGTACTAATATCACTCTGGCCTTGCCATTGGAGTGTAGTGAGGTGCCTGCACCTTGTCAGGGGCCCTGATGCCGTCACCCTGCTAAAGATTGTTACAAGCACACTGAACAAAAATTTATGCCTGTGACTGTGTTCAGTACGCTTGAAACTTGGCAGGGTTACCACAACCAAGCAAACTGTGGTGAAAACCGAACAGTTTTTCCTGAAAATCTCAAATTCATTTGAGTAATATGTGTTATAAGTATCATCATAGTTACCCGCACATGTCTTTTACGTGCTTTGTTCATGGGAGCATCATTACTGTCACCCGCACATGTCTTTTATGTGCTTTGTCTATGGGATCGCGGGGTGACGACGTGTGGGCTCCTTCCTTAGTGCACAACTATTCCGCATCATTCGCATTTGATGGTCATAGCTGCAAATTTCTGGTATCAATCAGTGAACTTGTGGTTCTGTTGGAATCTTCAGTATTTTTCCTGTATGTGAGTGGGATTTCATAGAATTTCAGTAACGAAATGGGATTTAAACATGCATAAACATTAACTGTGATGAGGCACCGGTCACTCAACTATACTATACAAAGTAGCCCTACCGAACCTCATGGTGTCCACTTATAATGCACTCTTTTTTATTGCATAATTGTATATTTTTTGCCAAAAAAAATCACTGTACAATTGTATGTGTACATTTCTACCAGTTATGAGAGATGCTGTCATAATTTTGGTGTTTGCAATTTGTGACCCGCTACAACAATAGGATCCGAAAGTCGGGAGGACAATTTTCTGAAAATGTCATGATATTTAATATTCCCTTGCTCTTCCACTTCAATTTCATATATAACATGACTCATGAAAGTACTCTGTTGCGGAGATATCGATGATTTTATTAGCGCATATCGAGTGGTTTAGGAAATCAGCGTTTCGAGAAAACTCCCATCAAAGTTTTCCTTCTGACGCTATCATGATCAAGAGGGGAGGCAAGACAGTTTTCACCGCTTGACAATAGAAGGTATGCTCTTAGCAACCTCCACGATGTTCATTCAAGCTTAGCGCCAGCGGTCTACACACGACCAATCAGTAACCAGGATGCCACGCACTGACCAATAAGATCACTCCCTCGTTGCTATGGGCGGAGTCTAGCTGCGGCGCTAAATCCAAATCTTCGGACACGTTTCTGTTCCGTTGAAAGTCGGAAAATCATGGCCCAGAAAAACGCTATTTTCTTGCCTTTCCTTTGCGCATTTAGCTTTGAAATTTCGGCAGATGATAGACAATACATTGGACTTTAAAATTATGTAAAAAACAGAAAACCAAAAGTTTTGACCGATTTTGACGATCTGACTTCAAATTCGATTTTTTTTTTTCAGCTCAGCCATCAGTGACTTTAGGATCCTTTTGTTGTAGCGGGTCACATTTGCTTTTGTCAACTCATTTTTTTGCCTTCTCTTTGCCATTCAGTGAAGGCAGGGCAAGGCACCCAATAAACTGTAGTTGCCCTCATTTCCATAATACAGTCAACCTTGCATAAGTCAAATTCCAAAGAGTGGAGAAATTAAGTGAATTTCAACTTTCACAATAGAAATACAGTAACACATTTATGTCCATGCAGGGTAGAATTTTTCTTGACTTACCAATTTTTTTTCTTTTATTTTTCAAGGCCAATTTAGGCAAGTTTGATGGTACAACTGTGTACGTCAAACTTTGTACATGAACGAGTAAAGGAGTACAGAACCTTCTTCCAACGCCATTTTATTTACTTTCATTAATATTACATGCTTGAACATGTGCATTGTACTCCTACATGATTGTGGAGTTTTATACGATATAGCAGTTGATCGTACCATCTACATGTATATTTTTTATTGTTTCAATCGTGCTGCAGTTTTTATTATTTTATGTTTTTGTGGACAGAATGGATGAGCATTTTCTGTTCCACCACTGTAGATTTTAATTTTTTATGTCTTTTGCATCATTACATTGACTTGTACATAAATTTAATAAATTCCTTTTCTAACATTTTACATATTGCTATTTGTATGGTTCTGTGTCACAAGAGAGCAGATTTCCAAGTGTTGATGAGATGAAGCCAGATATTGAAAGTAGGACGGGATGTACGCCAGTACATACATGCATGCACGCTCAGACACACTAAACTTGTACAGTAATTATACAAATGATGTACAGGTCTGAGTGCATCAGGAGGTCATTTGTGTGCACAAGGTTGCTATGGAACGTTGAACCCACGAGGCGAAGCCGAGTGGGTTTCGATGTAATTCCATAGTTACCGCATGCACGCTATTCCTACTGATGCACAAAGACATGTACATCATCTGTTTTATCAAACAGAGGGACAATTTTTTTGCAAGACATCCAATTTTTACCATTGTACCCCAACGGCTAATTTACTGGATGCTTTTCCTTTTAGCTTGCCACAGACACAAACCATTATCTTGTACACTGTACTGCACTTCCCACTGAACTTAGTGCCATGAAAGGGATGTAAGAGAAGTAGAAGTACATGTTGCAACGTTAACAAAATGTTGATGTCATTACACAAAGGTTAATGTGCTGTACATGTACATCATCTCAAGGGTAGGAAATTGCTAACTCTGTATGCTTAAGTGTGTAAATAAAGTGATTATGTTACATTAATTGTTTAAATGAATGGTACAGTTTCAGCTGAGATGGGGCTTCAGGTTTCCAACATTTTTTAATGAGGATTTTGAGATAATGAAAAACCTCTTATGAAATATGAAAGAACATTATTCTGGGAGGAATTTAAATTTTATTTGATAAAATTGGTTTTGAAATGGCTGAGATATCCAAAACAAAGCGATCCTCGTAAAAGGTGGGACCCAACTTTTGTTACAATTGCTGTTTTACTTTGTTTTTGGATATCTCAGCCATTTCAAAACTGATTTCCATCAAATCAACTTTGAATTCCTCTTCAAATTGTATGCTCTTTAACATTTCATAAAGCAGTTTCTGAGGTATTTCACATAAAGTTAAAAGCTGAATTTTTGCGTCGACAATACTACGCCATCCCTTAAACATTCTGTCCCTGTGAGTTCTTGGTTGTGAATTAAACCGCTCCAGAATTTCTGATTCTTCAAATTCCTGCTCACAAATATATGGTTTGCATTACTGTAAAACAATACATTTCCAAGTGAATAAAAATTTCAGAAAAGAAAAACAAAGAAAAGACTGTTGGCTCCGATTTACAAAATTTCACGCCACAAATATTTCTGGTTTTACAGTTGTTTTCATACTTGGATACACACATACAAAATAGAATTAAAATCATTCTCTAACAGAAATCCTCATATGCTTGATGACCAGGCCAAGAATGTACACTGTAATTATCCAGCATACACACCACACAAACCAAAACTCCCATCATCAGCAGACAAAACTCCCAACATCAACAGACAACAAACACCTCTTTTCCAGGTCAGTTAGCTGTAACAAGATGAAAGCCACATGGCCATTTTAATATTAGTTTCGCTATCATGCATGCTGACAGGCACATAGGAGAGAGGCATTGTCATCACAATGCATTATCATCCTCTAGAATATTCTCATATTTACATAATTCATCCTCTCTTTTTTGTCTGTTTCATGAAAATGGGTATTACATGGATAACAAAGAGATAAACAAATTGTACTGATGATATAAGTTAGGCTTAATACTATGTTGAAATGAACAGCATTCACTAAATCATTAGCACGCAAACATACAGATGAAGGAATATTACTGGTACGCAAGCACACAGCAAACCCCCTTCCATAAATCTACAAACATAAGATTTACAACAGGTACTCATGTACTATAATGATTGTATCTACAGTGTATTTCAACATGATTATTGGTATAAAAAAGTACTCTTATGCTATCATACAAAAATGTCACGCCACTAGTTAGTCACTGAAACACAACACGATGATACATTTGTAAGCACTGTGGTATTAAAACTCCAAAATGTACAAGCAGCATTAATATATTCTGAAACCAAATTTAACTACTTACTTTAGTGATAACAAAAGATGAATTATATTCATCATGGCTTTGTATAATTGTGCCATTTCTGAGAACCTTACTCTATCTTCATCCATTTGTGAATAAATGTAATCCTTTAGTACAATGAAATGAAATAAAGCAGAGCAGTATGCACCCAAGATAAATCTTAAAGCATCTGTTATCCACTATAAATCACAGATATGAGTTGAGTACACATCTTTTGCTTTCAATCTTGTTCATTCTAATGAAACTTGACACCTTGGACAATATTGCAACTACAAAACACACATAAAGAAGGTGATCACAGATGGTGATAGGATTCTAGAGAAGAGAAAATCATTCATGACTTTTTGCATGGACAGGTATGAAAATTGCATTAAATTCATTTACATTTTTTGGACACGAATGTAATCTAGATCGCAAAGGAGGTAATACGACAAAAGGTGGGAATTACTATCATCTATAAAAAGGGGAATTCCCCTTTATCATCATCTTTTTAAACTGAGAGTGGTTCAGTACATCATTGTGCCAGTAGAATGAGAAAGCCTTCACACTGCTTGAGTCATTAATAAAGAAATTAAATTTGCCACATGCAGTAGACTTTGGTTACAGGAGCAAGATTAGAAATGAATATATGCACCTTAAAATAAACCTTATGCATGTACACTCGTGACAGCTGGCATCATTAAAGTTGGTCAGCAGTGAAAAAAACGACATACCAACACCAATGATAGTTGCACTCCCCTTTTTCAATAGGTTGCCCTTCAAAACTTCAGTATTTTTTTTTTTTGTTGTTCCCCACTATCAAGTGCTATATTGCACTTAAATCGATTTGTCACTGTACATTTTATGCAAATCCTGTGGAGATCGGCCACCCAACAGCAATGCTACAGTGACTCAGTTTCCAGTCGCCAAAGCTGCTGTGGTTTACCTCAGAAGTCAGCTTTTCTTCTGTCCCAGCATGTAGTTTTCAAAAACTCCACACAAAACCCTGTGCAAAAAGCATGTCTACCTGCTACGGTATTAAATGAAACGTGTCTTCCTTGTCATAATGACAAATTATGTGCAACAGCGATATGAACATAGCATGGTGGAATGTCTTGGCTAAAGGTTAAAAACATAGAATCAAGTTTTGCTTGCTATTTACATATCACAAAGTTAGTGTGTGTGTTTTTTTTTTTCTCATGTAAATCACTTTAACATTTATAACTTTCCCTCTGATTAATCTTGTATTAAGATTGGAAATATAACAATATATCGTGATTAAATCAAATTGTCTCACAGCTAGATAGACAAATCCTGCACTCATGTTCTATCCACACGGGCAAAGTTGGCAGTCTCCTCTTCTCCATCTTTCATCATCGGTGTGAGCCTCCCGGGACAATGCCCTCCTCAAATGCACACATCCGCAACGATATTCCAGCTCCGTCACTGAATAAGATCTGCATACAATGTCACTTGTTCATCTTCACATGTTTCATGAGTCCCTTTTTTTTAAATCTCCCTCTGTTCCAGCATCACAGAAGCTTTTGGTGAAGATGTTTCATCCTTAGATCTCAGGAATGGAGTGATCCATGGAACTCTTCACGAGTGAGGATGCCAGGCTATGGGGTTGAAAGAGATGGAAGAAAAAAAAACCAGAAGAGACAATGTGACATGTGGTTTGAGCAATTTAAGGTACATCATGTAATTATAAACTGGAGCAGCAGAAATGTATGTACCAGTATTTGTATAAAAACAATTTCAGCTGAATGCTGCCTGCAGCACATATTATATTTGACTAAACTGCATAGCAGTTTCCTCATTCCGGCTAAAGCCTCTCTCTCTCTCTCTCTCTCTCTCTGAACACCCCCACCCCCTTCCCCCATTCTTACAGTATTTATGGCTGCAAGCATTTTTTCAACAATAGACATCACGCAGCCAAAAAAAGTATTAACATAAACTTAGGGAAAACAATGACCTAATATCTTTGAAGTAATTACTTGTATGTCAAACATATAATATTAAATATTGCTTTCAAAACAAACCTGTTTTGTGTTTCATTAAGGGAAGCTTGCATATTTGCCGAAGTGGATGACAATTTGTTTATTTATTTATTTTTTTTAATTAGCTGAGAACACAACTCAACAAAGAGAACAGAAACAAAGTATGCTCTTTTCAGATGATAAAAAATCTTCTACACATTTCAGTACACCTGTAACAACTTTTCATAATTATGTACCTTTGATTCCGTCTATTCGATTTCATTTGTTTCTTCTAAGACATCTGAACACATCTTTTTTTTTTTTGTCACCGTCATTACAATAGTACATGCTTGGAATGTCTTGAGATTAACATAGGGTTCACTTCAAAATGACTGTGAACACTGCTACCAATAAAATAGGTGGATAGCTGGCTGAGAACGGGTAGAGAAAAATGGGGGGGGGGGGGGGAGGGGGTCAACAACTGCTACTACACAACAAAGTTTGCTCACCTCTTCATCATGTGGTCAAAGAAAACATTAGGCATGATGGTCAGCGTTACTGTCTGGTCAACGCCCTCAAGAATGCTTGAAATCTCCTTGTCCTGGTTTGAGGAAAAATGGAAAAATGAAACAAAAATTAACACATCTAATAAATGTATGTGTATCATTGCTGCTGGCAGACTGCAAAAGAGCACATAAAAGATTGATCAATGAAATAGATAGGTGATTATAGAGGTGTTTGTCTAATGAGTAATTGTACAAAATTCATAGAATTACAATATAAACCTATTTATAATCTTCATCTTTGTGGAATATATCTGATGCATTTCTTCACAGTCAACTTCAGTTGCACTTTGAATAGTTTCTTTGGCCATATCACAAATTTTACCTTAAAGGAGATACAGAAAAAAAAAAAGAAAAGAGAGGGAGAATGATAAAAAGGTGTTGGTTTAGGGCTACATGTTCACAAAAAACAACAAAACATCTCACTGATGAGTCAGACTCAGCCTGCAGTATTTTCATGCAACATATTACTTGCTTCTGGGTACCACCAATAGCTGATCACAGGGAATAAATGAAATATAAGAAGTGACTTTACCTTGAGGCCGACAACATTCTGACCGTTGACCTCAAGGATGGCATGGTCAATGAGCAGTCCGTTCCTGGCCGCGGACGTATCCTTGGCGATCTTGGTGATCTTACCACTCTTGTAGACGAAGCCCACGTAGCCGGCGCTATCTTTCTGGAGTGAGATTGTTCTCTCAAATGGCCTGGTGGTTGGAAGAGAAGATTATAGTTATCACCATTTATTGCAATCATGCAAAGATTTTATATTCCAGTGCAACCTTGTTATAATAAGGTGGGCTTTAGCTTTAGCATTACACAGTAATTTTGCAGGTCCTACTCTTTACATATTCATTTGTTTTATTCCTGATATAACGGGATACCCAAAATTTCAGTGGTTCCAAGTAGCTCGTTATACTGAGATTCCCTTGTAGCTTGTAATGCTATGTACAATAGCAGTCATTTTCAATGACAGTGTGAATCCCTCACTGTAGGAGAATTGTTAAATATCACAGCCGTGACCAGAAAGTTTGCTCGGGCTTGCTCGAACCTGCGATAATAACTGGATACAACAGAGACAACTTGACAAAGGCAAAAAGAAGATTCACTGAATTAAATATTTGGCAGTAGATGCACTCGCCATTTTAAGATTGTCTCCACACTATTACATTCAGACTAATTAACATTCATCTGACTATAGAAAAAACTGCTGATTAATAAATAGCATAAGTATGAGTGTATACTACTTTTCTTGTAAACTGACTTAGAAAAAGTTAATGAACATATAAATATGGCAAGAAATACAAATGGATAGGAGACAGTCACGGATGGCAATTAAAATAGAAATCGAAGTGAGAGTTATGTGCTGAAAAACTTGGCAGATCTTACAATGTATGTTCTGTTCATGGTTGCTCCCAGGGAAGCTGGGAGGGGTACCCACCTGTCTCTGATGGCCAGCCGGATGCTGCTGGGGCTTGCCTTCTTCAGGATCCCCATGGCCTTGTCCTTGCTGTAGCCTGCCACGTTCTCGCCGTTGATCTGCAGGATCTGGTCGCCGAACCTGAGCCCGCCCATTGCGGCCGGCGATCCCTTGTTGACGAAGGTGATGAATATACCCTGTTTGGGGGATTGAGAAGAGAAAAAGATTACAACATGACATAGGTGATTTAAGAACTGATAAATTATGACACTACTGTATAGTGCCACTGTTGTAGAAAGTGGGGAAAGAAAGAGTTACTAGTAAAAGATTGAGATACAATGTAGCAGAAGATAAAGGGAAAGCAAAAGAAAAATCTATGACTGATAAATGAACAGAAACAAAAATAATTCAGTAACAACTAGAAAAGCACTCTGAGAGCGCAGACCTCCGCCAAGCAGCTACTTTCCACCGATGATCTTGCTCTTCCCAAAGAGATTTTTCTTCTCTCCACCAGTGGGGAAAAGCACTTTGGGCTCTCCCATAGAGATCGATTTCCACCCATTGGTATACATGCTGAAAAATCGCCCGATTTTCCAATATAGAAGCCTTTGTTAGGTCATAAACCCTCAGCTGCAGAAAGTGGAGCACGCACTTTAGTGCGCGTTTGAAAACCTCAAAAATATGCAGCTTGAACTCTCAAGTTCATTGACCCTACCTGTCAAAATATAAAAAAATCCTTCATAAATTCCCCCCAAATTCTCGGATCACTACCAAAATTTAATCATTTGTTACTTGTGCCATTCTCAACCTTTCCTGTAAGTTTCATCCACATCCATTTCCTATTTTTTGAGTTATTTCGCACACGGACAAACAAACAAACTAACAAACCAACGGTAACGAAAACATAACCTCCTCCCTTGGCGGAGGTAAAACTGTGATGAAGAAGCAGAAAGAGATGGAGCAGGAGAAGGATGAGAGCAAAGAACATTATGATTCATTACATCTAATCTGCCGTACAACCTACAATGTACTTTCTACCTATGGTGTCAAAACTCAACAGTAGCATTCCTTTACCTTGCTAATGTCTCGCACGCGTAGGCCGATTTTGCCACTTGCGTCCTTGCACACGACGACCTCGCGGACACCCTGCTTGATCTCTGACCTGGCCACGCCCAGATTTTGACTGCCAGTCACTGGGGCAACGGCACTGTTCTGTGAGGGAACGGCAACGGTTCCAGCTGGCCTGGGTACTACTGCTTGCTGTGGGGAAGAAAAAGAAACATTATGCCTTGAGTACAGGCCTCCCACTTTTCATCATTCAGTAATGTACACATTGTGTAATGCAGATATGCATGTACGTGTATGTAACATGATCATTGTGAAACTATCAGCCCATTGATTTTGTAGGTTATTATTAGATCTTGAGGATGCAACATACTTGTGTAAATTATGATGCCCTCATGATGCAACTCATACCCCATTATTTGTTAGCATGAACATGTATACGTGTAGCATGCGTGTTGTATTTGAGATGGGTGCCCCGATGTACAATAATGTACATTGTATTATCCCTGCACTCATTGCCACAGTTTCACTCCCATTGACAATGTTCACATAGCACTACAGTGTAGTAATGCATAAAAATCTATCAACTAGTTCCAGCTGACACTGAACAGTAATGACCCAAAGTTGCATAAAACAAGACTAAAGAAAACACAACATTGTACATTGCAGATTAGTGCAGGTCTGTACACAATCATAATTGAAGGTCCATTGGCATACAATGTATAATGTGCTGGGTCACATAAATTTATGCAGTCAAACAGCTGTAATTTGCAGAGTTGATGTGCTACATTACATACTGTATACATGACATAAACTGTATCTTGTAAATTTTGGCAAACATTGATGGTTTCACAGTGTGACAAAAGATATTTCTCCTGCTTGCCAAATAAGGGGTTTAGGCAAAATTCCAAATTATGAGGCATGAGCCTCTTGACAAACATGTAGGTAAATGCCCATTCGTTTCACTTGCCCAACAGAACATTTGATTGACCCTGTGCAAGCATGTATACAAAGTGGATTTGCGGCACCCTAATTTTGCAAAAATGTGTCTGTCATACATGTTGTACAAGCACAAACAATGATTTGATCAACAATGACTATGCGTTGTGCATCATACATTTTGGTAGGCAATCATTTAACATTTATGCACAATAGCACATAATGTACATGATGATGAAAATCCTGTGTTTCAAGGCTACTATACCACATTCTCTTTCACTCCCTCCCTCCTGAATAGTTTGTACACGTATGTCATACCAGTACTTAATTTCACCTTTAAACAGATATACCTCAGACAGCCCACATGCTTGGGAAGACATTTTGGCTGCATTTCAAGTCAGCAATTGTCTACAGTCTCTTTTTTTTTTTGTAGAAAAGCAGTCACGCTCACGTGTGCAGTTATCTATTGGGCTCTGCATCAATTATAACACACAAGTGTCACACTTGTGTGCCATGCAACATACATTGTAATAGACAATTGTACGTGCACACTTCAGTGCGACCCTGGAAGACTTTGCCCTCAGTAAACATTGCTTTTCATCCCATGACCGTGACTTCATTGGCTGGAAATACAGCATGACATTATACATGACGTCACTACTGGTCCAATATAGAGCATTCGATAATGATTATGCATCGCCATGCCGTGATTACTGCTTGGAAGGAGGGCCCTTGAAAGGTACCCACTTGTCAGCAAAACTGAAACCCATACTGCACTTGTATTCCCAGACACTGTCCCATGTACAAGTACAGTATGCATCTAGACCTGCTCATATTCTACTTTCTATGTGAAAAGTACATAATTATATTGACCACTCACAATTGAAGATCAACTTTACCCACTACATGTAATTCAATACAAAATCTAAAAGAAGCCTACAGTGTAGCTAATTTTGAGGTGATCTACTTGTACGTAGTTGTACAGGCTGCACAAAAATATTGAGTTTAATGTAACTTTTTAAAATACAAGCACAAGTTGTATGGGCCCTCAAGGAATTTATTTGCAGACTTTACAACATAAACAAAATAAATTGTGTTTTTACTGCAGAACTTTGAAAAACCTCTTAATCCTTCATTTTATTCGAAAAGATTGTTAAAATGGCACATATCCTAGAAGATTTATTAAACTAGTTCCTTTTTCTCTCTCAAATTGATAAAATTTTGTACCTATAAGTTTCATCCATTTAATCTTTCTATAAAACCAAATATGCGGCAAAATTCAAAGGTGCCAATTCGGTAATGAGATTGAGAAGATAACAATTTTCACTACAAAATTCCCAAACGAGTGGTATGAGGGTGCATTATATATGTGACCCGCTACAACAAAAAGGTCCTAAAGTCGCGCACGGTCGAAGCCGTGAAAATCGAGTTTGAAGTCAGAGCATCACAATTGGTCAAAACTTACGATTTTCTGATTTTGACATATTATTGGAGTCTGACATGTCTTCTATCATCTGTCGAAATTTTGAAGCAAAATGATGAAAGGAAAGACCCAAAAACAGCGTTTTTCTGGGCCATGTTTTTTGGCGTTTCAATGAAGCAGAAACTGGTTCGAAAATTTGGATTGAGCGCCACAGATAGGCTCCGCCCCTAACAACGACTGGAGTGATCTCATTGGTCAGTTTGCTGCTTGCCGCTAACCGAAGCGTGAAGCTCGCACACTGCCAAGTTGACTGGAGCGTGCGGGCGGGGTGCGCTATGCCCAGCCGCTTCTCCTGGCATCCTGGTCACTGATTGGTCGGTGAGGAGACCGCCGACGCTGTGCTTGAATGAGCATTTCGGGGTTGCTAGGGTTTACCTTCTATTGTCCGTAGGTGAAAACTAACTTGCGTGTCCCTTGATTGCGACTGCGTCGCAAGGAAAACTTTCAGGGCGCTTTTTTTCGAAACGGTAATTTCCCAGACGTCTCGACATGCTCTCTTTTAAACATCGATATCTCCGCAGCCGATTATTTTCATAACATGAGTTATATATCAATTTAAAGCAGAAAGATTAGGAAATATTGTCATACAATTTTCAAATAATCGACCTCGCCCAACTTTAGGATCATTTTGTTGTAGCTGGTCACATATATACTTACTGTCTGTGCAGCATAGGCCTGGAACTCTGCCGGTGGGAGACCCATCCACTCTTCAAGGGATGGGTAGAGAGAGCCCTGCGTTGTCACGACGACCGTGGAGCCGGGAGGAGCCGCCGCGATGGCTGGAGCGGCGGCCACAGCAGCCTGGGCTTGTTGGTGGAAGTTGGCCTGGGCCTGAGTTTGAAGAAAAATGAGAGCAATTTGTGTAACTATTCAGAACTGAAGTCATGGAATGTTTCTTGGAAACTGTCCTCTCAGAATACATCAGTACATTCATTTTATACTCTTTTGATGAGACCATTCACTCATTCATTTTTCTACCTTCAAAAAGAAAAACAAAACAAAACAAAAACTCACATGAATTCTTCTTCTTTTTTTCTTTAAATATTGATATAAGTGCCTGTATATTGACATTAAATTTATGGATATGTATACCACCTTTATGGATTTATGGATAAATCATCTTTACAAGAACAGTTTGGTTCCATCTGCTCTGACTGCCTGAATAACGTGATTCAACACACCACGCCGGAAATGGCACATTAATCAACAAGATCATGATGACTTTTCTGTTTCACCTTTGAAATGTAAAGCAAGTGAAAGTAAGCTGCCAAAACTGTAATCTCAACCCATATCTTTCCTTTGCTCAGTTTTTTTTTTTCCTTTTTAAAATTAAAAACTGGAATGATACTGAGGCTTGTTGAAAAAATCAGAAATCAAAATATTCAGGTGATTTTGATACATGGAAAAAGCAAAACGTGCACAGACTTGAGGGCGGAAAAAAAAAAATCTGAAATCAGATTTAAATCTACAGAATATCATGCCTGTAAAAAAATTAATGACAAATTGGCTTTAATATCAATATGCTACACTATATGCATAATGCACAATTTGCAACTAATCACAGCATGTGTACAAACCACATATGTAAAGACATCAAGACTACACAAATTAACAAAATATGAAGGAAAAGGGGAGATTATAAAGAATGAGCACTGCACACTAAATGGCAAATCAAATCAAGTGCTGACGTACAGAATGAATAATCGAGAGCACTCAACTAGAATAAATGTTATAAGTTACCAAAACATTTACTCATATATTACAAAGAAACGCAATTTCCATACCTGCGCCATCTGGTCTACCTTCATATCCTCAAGTGATGGATACAGCGACATGGTGAATTCTCTTTGTGGTAGTTCTCTTCAAACGTAGAAATAGATAATCTATAATATGAAAAATGAAGATGAAGTATGATTGCACAGCACTAGCGATTAGGATGAAACTACACCGTACATGTAATTCAGCAATACGAAGACATACACAGGTCTACAAGATTTCATAAATGCTGTTTAAAAAAAAACCCACAACATATGCACACACAGAAACAATCTGAAAACACACACCAGGAAGTAGCCGAAGAATTGTCCTGCTTCAGCACAGCCAGGCTAGTTGTGTTTCTTTGCCTGAAACACTGCAAACCATAATAACACACTCCTCAAATCTACTTAACAGCTTTGCAAGCCGAGAGTGAGCAGGCTTATCTGTTAAATCCTTTGTGGGCAACAGGATGGCGAGAATGACTTACGCGAAACTAATACAGCCTAACTCTACACACTCATCTTGTCACTGTTACTTTGCACAATGACTTTGATGGTTTCTCTTCTTACTTTCTCCTACCCCCCCCCCCCCCCATTAAAAAAAAAGAAATAACTTATCATACAAATAATGAAAAGAATACAGGGGAAAAATTATGGAGGGAAGATAACAGGAAGAGAGGGAGGGGAAAATTATCCACTGGAAATCTCGTCACAATTTGACAGGAAATATCCTTCTGGCAAAATTAGTCTCCTGTTCTAGACATGACTTCTTTTCTTCTTTTTTTTTCCTTTTTTTAAAAACTTTTTAATCTATACTTTTCTTTGCACACGTACAGGTTGTACATTTCACAATATGACAGGAATTTCCTGCTTTGCTCAAATGGCCTAATGCCTCTTCCTGAATGTAAAAAAAAAAAA
This sequence comes from Diadema antillarum, assembly GCF_040938485.1. NCBI lineage: Eukaryota > Metazoa > Echinodermata > Echinoidea > Diadematoida > Diadematidae > Diadema > Diadema antillarum. Next base: position 782,395 of record NW_027271285.1, on the reverse strand, counting down.
AAAAAATGAAAAAAAAAGTTCAGTCATGGCATTGGGATCACAACACACTTTCCCATGGTCATGGCTTGCACTATACAGTAATATTTCAATGGGTGGGTTTCTACATGACAATGGTCAATGCACCACCTGTGAGTCCACAGAATTTGAAGCTTAGAAGTCTGCACAATAGTGTCAAGTCAAAATTCAAAGCATGCAGTGACAAACAGTACAACGTGTACTTCTAAAACAAATGTAACCCATACAAAATTTTCCCTTTCATTTCTTTAATGAAGCAGTTCTATACAAATCCAATATCAATTTGGTTATTTTTATTGTGCCCAGTCACATATTGATACATTTACAATGGACAAAATTACCTTACGGTACAGTTTGAACATTCCAACACATGCAACTTGTAGCTTTATTTATAAGAGTTAACAAAAAAAGTTTGACTCTTCAAGCAGAAATGACAACATAGCATCTTTCCCCTCAATTTTAAATCCTAAGACAAAATGAGAAAACATATATTTCTGAGCTACAGTAGTTGTATTTCACCTTTTTCAATGCCTTAAACACCAAAATGTATAAACAACACAAAGAAAACAGTTTTGCCATTCAGAATGTAAGTACTAGAAAATGAATGTTTCACCCTTGCCACCCCCCACCCCCCCCCATTCTTGAGAAGATGACAATTTTCTCTTTCAAAATAAACAACAGAAAAAAAATAAAGAGCATAAATTTTGCTACAAATAAAAAAAGGAAGAAGCTGAGGAACAGACAGGAGTTGCACTAGATGTAATGTAATGCACTTCATCAAGTAAAAAACTGTATGTTCCTGATTACAGTGAATACAAAGTTTTTAGAGATTGCAAAGCTTTTAAAGCGAACGAATACTTGCAGTTCTCATCTGCATTTTGACATCATTAATTAAGATTGCAACAGAAGGTATGCAGGTACTCTAATGAAATTACAAGTTGTGCCCCTGCCCCAGCCCCAGCTCTTGCATCCCAAGTTGATTCTAATGACCTGAAAAAAAAAAAAAAAAAAGAAAAAAAAAGTCGGCTGAGCTGCTGCTCCCTCTGCACCTGTTGTCCAGACTGATTGCCCACTGTGATTGCGACGATGTTCGGTGTAGCGCTTGCGACTTCCTACTGCTTCTAGTATTATGACAGAACTGTCAAGACAAATCAATACTGGTACACTGTGAAATACATAATGTAGGCCTATGTACTGATACAACTATGATTGTACCTTGAAATTGCTTTGAAGTCACGTAAAAATAACAATTTTTTTTTTTTTTTTTTTTTTTTTTTTTTTGGGGGGGGGGGTCTTTTTTTCTCTTTTTACCATAGGGTTCCACTTTGGAGAATCTCTAAAACTCTTTAGGCCTATTATGCAGCCAGTCTATGATTATGATTAGTGCTACTGTAGCACTCAGATAAAAATAATCATTTTAACAGTAGCATGATCATTCGATTGTGATTCCAATTATTATAAATAACTAATGTCATGACTTGGGATTCTATCGATCCTACATGTGGTTATACTTATATGTTAAATTTATCTATATTGCTAGAGTAGTTGTACGCAACTCTTGTATTTTCCAGGATTACTAAATTTAGTAAATAAAAGAGCCTCCAGAGTACCAATACCATCTAACTAAGGCCAAGCATCTGCATAAAAACGGTCTACCCAGGGTCAGGAAGGTGGAAGTTCCACCTCCCTGGTCTAACATCGCCCTATCGGATTCAGACTGGTATACAAATATACTTGGCCTTGAGAGTTTCTTGTTAAAACTATGGGCAGAGGTGACTCCAAACTAGTACTATTCACTGAGGGATGCAGCCCCGAAGTGAATAGTACTAGCTTGGAGTCACCTCTGCCCATAGTTTTAACAAGAAACTCGAAACTAGGCAAAGTATATTTGTTTTATATTTTGGATCAAAATTTTTGAATAAAAAGTGAAAATCATTTTATATAGGCCCTAGGCTTAGCCGCACTGCGGCGGCAGCGCAGCGCCTGCAATACGCAACAGTGCGAGAGATCGGAAATTGAAAAACGTAGTAGCCGTGGCACCGCCAGAGTTGGCCGTCGCATGTATCCTAGCCTTTAAACAAGGCGACTCGCTCTGCGTGCCCCCGTATATAGCGTTTACCCCACAAACCTGTTGGCCGGCGAGTGGAGCGAGCCGCCTTTATCCACTCGTTCAGGGATGTGTACTTTTGTCGTTGTTGTTGCTTTATATTCTTTGACAAATTTGCGTACAAATTTGACGCAGAAAATACACACGGCACCAAGGCAAGCCTCGTTAATATTAAGAAACTATTCTTATTCTACTTAATATTAACGAGGCTTGCCTTGGTGCCGTGTGTATTTTCTGCGTCAAATTTGTATGCAAATTTGTCAAAGAATATAAAGCAACAACTGTAGTGTTGTTATAGCGCCAGCTATGTCAAGACCGGGTCATGCGGAGAAGGATTAACATGGCCGGAATAAAGTGACAGGCCGATGTGGATGTTATTCCCCAAAAGATGTGTATCGTGTTCTCCTGTGACTGTGTCGCGTGAATGAGAGTGATTGCTACAAATGGCGACGAGGTAAATTACGGAAAATGACACTGAATTCCATTTACTGTCATTCTGAACTGGTGTAACTACCGATCGTTTCGAGCGAGATATGTTGATCTGCTTCGGACGTAGGCCCTACTGTAGTTACATGCAACTGAACTGTGCCTGACGTTGTACGTGTATTGCGGTAGGCCTACACCGCGCAGCTACGTACGGCCTACATAGTACAGTACGCAACCCATAGCCATACATGTAAACAGTCTACCGTGCATTCCCGTAATCAGCGGTGTGCAGAGTTTTCACTGTGAGGTGATAGTCGTTCATCAGCAGCTCTACCACGATGAGTCAGCTGGGACTCCCTGCCTTCCCACCCTTTGTGGAAATCGACCAAAATCCAGGGCCACAATGGGGTAAGTGGCTTGGCCGTTTTGAGCGATTGATGGTTGCTATGGGCGTATCAGATCCTAAGAGAAAGAGAGCACTTCTTCTACACTATGCAGGTCCGAAAGTGGATGAGATTTTTGACACTTTACAAGACGTTGGCCAAGAATCTGACTATGACAAGGCTGTAGCTGCATTGAATAAGTATTTCAGCCCCAAGTCCAATTCTCTGTATGAGACATACATTTTTCGTCAGGCCAAGCAAGAAGCAAATGAATCGATAGACCATTTTGTCACACGTCTCCGCCAACTTGCCCAGAATTGCAAATTTCACAATGCTGATCGTGAAATCATGGTCCAGATAATCATGAATGGTTCATCTCCACGGTTACGGCGACAGGCCCTCTGTAAAGGAGAAGACCTAACCTTGCAACAGTTACTCGAAACCGGTCGTTCCCTTGAGGCCAGTGAGCAGCAGGCACACATACTAGAAGGGAGTAGATCTAGACCTACTGTCAATTCAACCTTCCATAGCAATGGGAATAATCTCGAGCAGATGCAAGCAGGTGACCATGCAGACGATGTTAATGCTGTTCGCTCTAATTTTCGAAGCAAGAAAGGGCAGAGATCTCATTCGAGGGGCCGTAGTCAGTCCAGAAATAGGGACTCGCATGCAACCTGCTACTTTTGTGGAGGCCCGTACCCGCACAAGGATACTTGTCCAGCCACAGGGCAAGAATGCAGGTTATGTCACAAGTTTGGTCACTTTGAGCGAGTCTGCCACTCAAAACGGAAGCAGAACAATGCAAGGAGGACATATGGAGACAGGAAGGTGAACAAACATAAGTCTAAGAGGGTCAATCAGGTAGCGGAATCGGAATCTTCTGATGACCAGTACACGTTCACTGTTGGTGACAGACAGATGGTAGCGTATCACCTGAATCATCTACCTATGACCGAGGTTTTTGCTGGGCCAACCAAGATCAAGGCTGTAATCGACTCTGGCACGACTGTGAACATCCTAGATGAAGAAACTTATCAGAAGCTTGGAAGCAAGCAATCCTTGCCAATGTCCAGACCCACATCCCAGTTGTATGCCTACGGCTCAAACACACCCTTGCCAGTGAAAGGCGTGATTCGAGTAGAACTGCACTCGGAAACTGCGTCCTGTTTTGCAGACTTCCATGTCGTCCAGGCCAAGGGGAATCTCCTCAGCTACTCAACGGCGAATAAACTGAACCTAATCACAATTCACCAGGTTTCAGATCATCACTTGACGACCGATGACATTCAGTCACAATACCCTGACATGTTTGAGGGTATAGGGAAGGTGAAAGACAGGAAAATCAAGCTGCACATTGATGAATCTGTTCAACCCAAACTACAGAAGCACAGACGAATACCTTTTCACACACGGAAAGATGTGGAGAAGGAACTTCTTCGACTTGAACAGCTGGACATCATTGAAAAGATTGATGGCCCAACTCCTTGGGTGAGCCCCATCGTGGTTGTCCCCAAGTCAACAGGCCAAGTTAGGATCTGCGTCGACATGAGGGAAGCCAATAAAGCCATCAAGCGGGAACGGCATCCAATGCCTACCCTAGACGAATTGATCGAGGACATGAACGGCTCCTGCGTGTTCAGCACACTGGATCTGACTGCAGGTTATCATCAGTTTGAGCTGGACGAGTCAAGCAGGTACATCACTACCTTCAGTACACATGTGGGACTAAGAAGATACAAACGCCTCATGTTTGGTGTGAATGCAGCTTCAGAGATATTCCAATCCGCAGTTGCAGAACTCCTCTCAGGCCTGGAAGGAGTTAAGAATGTGTCTGACGACATCATCGTGTATGGGAAAACACAAGCTGACCATGACAAACACCTGAAAGCAGTCTTAGATCGTCTCCAGAAATACAATGTTCGACTGAACCGAGACAAATGCAGGTTCTCACACAGTGAAGTCAAGTTCTATGGTCACATGTTCAGTGAGAAAGGACTAAGCCCAGATCCAAAGAAGGTGGCAGCCATCGTCAATGCTGAGGCACCAACAAATGCTAAGGAGGTAAAGTCCCTACTTGGTCTTGCGGTGTACATCTCCCGATTCATACCAGACTATGCAACAATCACTGCACCGCTGAGACAACTCACACATCAAGACACTGCCTGGAAATGGGAAGAAGAGGAATCAGAGGCATTTGACAAACTGAAGAGAGCTCTCACAAACACAAAGATAATGCCGTACTTCGACCCAAGCCAACCCACTGAACTGATCGTTGATGCAAGCCCGGTTGGGCTTGGAGCAATCTTGTGTCAGAAACAACAGCCAATCGCATATGCCAGCAGATCATTGTCTGACACAGAAAGCAGATACTCACAGACAGAACGAGAGATGCTAGCTGTTGTCTGGGGAGTAGAACACTTCCATCTCTATCTCTATGGGGCCCAATTCAAGGTGATTACAGATCACAAACCACTACTCAGAATCTTCCAGAAGCAGACGCCCATGTCAGCAAGGATAGAGAGATGGCGTTTGAGATTGATGCCCTACAATAGCACCCTGATCTACCAGAGGGGGCGAGATGATGAAAACCCCGCTGACTTCCTAAGCAGACATCCAAGATCTGATGAATTCGCCAGGAAGACAGACGAGTACCTGAACTATGTCTGTGAAAATGCCGTGCCGAAAGCAATGACCATAGACGAAGTCAGAGAAGCAACAGCAAATGATGACACAATCCAAGCTCTGATGCATGCAGTCACTACACAGAAGCATGAGAACTGGACAAAACCAGAGCTACGACCATATGTTTCATGCAAAGATGAGTTCGCAGTGCACAATGGAGTGATGCTGAAAGGAACCAGGTTGGTGCTCCCGATGTCATTGGCATCCAAAGCCATTGCACTTGCGCATGCTTCTCACCAGGGAGTTGTCAAAACAAAAGGCCTACTTCGAGAGAAAGTGTGGTTCCCTGGTATTGATAGGATGGTGGAAGACAAAATAAAATCCTGCCTACCATGCCAAGCAGCTCAAATTGATGGAGGTGAAAGGATTGAGCCACTGAAGATGACACCGCTCCCCACAGGCCCATGGCAAGAAGTATCAGCTGACTTCCTTGGCCCTTTGCCAACAGGGGAATATTTGCTGGTTGTCATAGACGAATACAGCCGGTACCCAGAGGTTGAGGTGGTGACCTCCACATCATCGAAGGCAACCCTGCCGGCACTCGACGCCATATTTGCCAGACAAGGTATCCCAGAGATCTTAAAGACAGACAATGGCCCTCCATTTACCAGCCACGAGTTCTCGGAATTTGCCAGCCATCTTGGTTTTACCCACAGAAAGATCACCCCATACTGGCCAAGGGCAAATGGCGTCGTGGAACGTTTCAACAAAGTGCTGGTAAAGACCATCAGAACTGCCCACACAGAACGGAAGAGCTGGAAGCAGCAGCTCTTCAGATTTCTTCGCCAGTACAGGGCCACGCCACATGCAACTACCAACGTTTCACCATGTTTTGCTCTGAACAGTCGTGAGTTGAAGTGTGAGCTACCCTCAATCACCTCACACCATGCAGACAAGCAGCCCAACGACACCATGAAAACTAGAGATGATGAGCAGAAGCAGAAAATGAAAAAGCATGCAGACCAACAGCTGAAATGCAAGGACAGCAGCCTGAAGAAAGGAGACGTCGTCCTGGTGAGACAACCCAAGACGTCTAAAGCAAGCTCCCCGTTTGACCCCCGCCCGTTCAGAGTAGTTCGCAAAATGGGTACTACCATTGTAGCACGGAGAGGCAACAAGGAAATAACGCGTAATGTCTCATTCTTCAAGAAGTTGGATGCTAGAGTCGCTCGCCGCTCTGAAAACGACAGCGAAGACGAGTTTGACAACGTCACAGATGCGTTCCACCCAGTCGCTGACCAGGCTGAAGCTGACCGACGACCTCACCCAATCTTGCGCGGTCCTCTTCGACGCTCCCGAAGACAAGCGCGAATGCCAGTGAGGTTCCATGATTATGTTGTCTACTGAAATTGAATTACCTTTTGGAAAGTGTGTTCGCGATTCGCTTTTCTCAACCCCACAGGAAAGTGTGTGTTCGCGTTTTCAATTTTTCCTTCGTTGAAATACCTAAAGGAAAGTGTGTGTTCGCGGTTTTACATTTTTCCTTCATTGAATTACCTCTTTGGAAAGTGTGTTCGCGATTTGTTTTTCTCAATTGCACAGGAAAGTGTGTGTTCGCGTTTTACCTCATGGAAAGTGTGTTGTTCGCGATTTGCTTTTCTCAACTGCACATGAAAATGTGTGTTCGCGTTTTACATTTTTCCTTCATTGAATTACCTAATGGAAAGTGTGCTATTCGCGATTTGCTTTTCTCAATTGCACAGGAAAGTGTGTGTTCGCGTTTTACCTCATGGAAAATGTGTTGTTCGCGATTTGCTTTTCTCAACTGCACAGGAAAATGTGTGTTCGCGGTTTACATTTTTTTTTCCTCTCAATTGAATCACCACTAGGAAAATGTGTGTGCTCGCGATCTACATTGTTTCACAAGTGATTTGTTCTACCCTCGAAAAAAACAAAAAGGAAATAGTGAAAGTGTCAGTGCTCCGAATTTCATTTGGATATCTCCTCTAATTTTCAAAAGTTATATTCACAAGTGACGACATGAAAGAATGTTTTAGAATCATATGACAATTTTTGCTGCATCGGAAATCCCACACGGACATGACTTTAATTATTTTGTACCAACAGGAAGCGGTTTTGGACTCCATGGATGCCTGAAAGTGATAGAAAATCCACGTTTTATTTTCAAACATATGAACACAGTACAAGTTAATGATGAGTGACAATCTTTACGCAAAGGATAAATTTTGTGTGTTGGTTGGACGAAAAAAAAAATACAAACCAGAACTGCTGCGCAGTGAAGGCAAGAAGTGTTAATTTGTGGACTTTTTTTTCGTGGACTTTTGAACTCTGAAAACTGTTGTGTTAATCGGTTTTCCATGTTTTGCATCTGCACTCAGTTGAAGTGTACATACAGTATATTTACTTGTGTGTTTTTTTGTCATGCCTACATGACATATCTTTTCGTAGCTGACATGTTATGGTGGAATACAGGATAGTTCCCTATATACCTGTATTTGATAGTTGTATAAGGTGTTCAAAAGAAACTTGCATTATTAGTACGCGTGTATACACAAGGAAAGAAAACGAGTGTACATGTGTTTAGTTATAGTTTTAAAAAAAAAGAAAGGGGATGGAAGAGGTCAAAAAAAAAAATTAACAGACAAAAAAAAAATCTCTCTGAGAGTATTTGAGAAAAAAAATTCTGAAATGATATGGAATATCAAAGTGCATGCTTCTCAGTATTTTATGATACTTTGCACTCAGACAAGCCCAAACAGTTGTCGTGATGTTTTCTTTTGAATTAGACCTAATGGAAAAAACCCACAAACAACAACTTAAGATGCATTAATTTTGTTTTAAAGAAAACAAAAGAAAGTTGTTATTCTAACAACATGTATACGTATGTTGAAAGAACAGATGATGAGATTTATCTTTCAAAGGAAAGGGGTGATGTAGTGTTGTTATAGCGCCAGCTATGTCAAGACCGGGTCATGCGGAGAAGGATTAACATGGCCGGAATAAAGTGACAGGCCGATGTGGATGTTATTCCCCAAAAGATGTGTATCGTGTTCTCCTGTGACTGTGTCGCGTGAATGAGAGTGATTGCTACAACAACAACGACAGAAGTACACATCCCTGAACGAGTGGATAAAGGCGGCTCGCTCCACTCGCCGGCCAACAGGTTTGTGGGGTAAACGCGCTATACGGGGGCACGCAGAGCGAGTCGCCTTGTTTAAAGGCTACATGTATCCAAGCGCTCGTATGGCCGCTGCAAACCTGAACACTAGAATTCGGGACCGGACGCGGACGGGTACACTTGATTGTAAAGAAGGGTGATTGTGACATCATTTTGCAAATAGTATTAGTATACTATTTGCAAAATGTCGTCATAAAAGTTATGTCATTTTGCAAATAGGTTACTTTATCATGTTTATGAAGTGTCAAACACATCAACACTCTAAAATAGTTCAAAATACCTATAATCACGTGCAGCTCTTTTAACCAATCAATGGAAGACAAATTTTTGATCCAAAATATAATATTTAATATAAACTATTTTTATCAGGGCAAAATCGTGAAATCGGTGTTACTGCTGTTACACGAATTGATCTGGAAATAAATGTTCTATTGAAACACAGCCGACACATCACATACAAGTATTACAACCCCAAGAACTCGCACTTCAAACAACACAACATTCTCTAGTCTACTGTAGTATCTATTCTCACTCTTCGAAACTCTCGGATAACGTCGTCATCAAGGACTTCCGCCACAAATCCTCACCACTCACGGAAGGAACTACCCACACACGCTCGCTCTAGCTCCACACACCGCTCCCATCCAGGTAGCGGCAATAGGTATAGAACACCACCAGTCTAACGTTAGTTTACGTACTGAAGATGCTACGTAGAACCATACACACCATCTCATCAACCCAGTCGTCTAGCGTAGCGGTCTATACATCACTGACTTCTTACATTAAAAACCAGTGAGGAGAGGAGTGCGACTTACTTATTAGCTTGCTCAGCTGTTAATAGTCATCACATTTTGCAGATGTAATTAACAACATAATCATCACATGCATCGATTACAACCACAGCATATACCAACCTTAATTCGTCAGGAATCACAGCCTCTTGTGTTTGGTATCTGCTAGGAATTGGTCTTTTTACACTCACTCGATCGACAACTCGTTATCAGATGACCAGTTAGTATAAATATTGACGTCAGAACATGTGATATGATGATGTCATTTTGTTACTATTTTAAATCTTACAGTAGGTTAGTCTTACTTCGCATACCATTTTCACCCACGGCCTGCTTCATCATCAGCATCATTTTGTTACCAAACTGTTTTCATATAATGTACAAAATGGTATGAGTGTTGAAGTATTTTCATGTCTTTGCAGGGCAGTAAACACACTCACGTCAAAGAAACTCAAAAGGGGACAATGTTTATGTATTCTATCCTAGAGCGGCGGTGGATAGTGTCTAGACTAGTTAAAAACCCGAATTCAGGTGGCGCCGCCCCCAAATAATGACGTCATTATCAGCTGGTGCTAAGCCAAATTGCTACCGGTATTTGGTGGTTTACAATAAAATGACTAAAAGGATCTGAATGATCAAGGTCGATTATATCTGTCATTCCTAATCACACATAGCTACCTCACCACGTTAACACGTGTATAGGCTTATTGTTCAAATGAAGCAAAACCACACAACTTACACACAATATAATTATGTTATATTTGTATGATGGGTAAATCTGACATCATTAAAAGCACATGCACACACACACACACACACACACACACACACACACACACAAAAACAAACAAATACAAAATTGCAGCTTTGTCACAAAACAACATACCTCGTGTGGGATTCTAGGTGGAATTGCAAGTCTTAGGCAAATGAATTCATCTTGAATTAATAATGTCAAAGCTTATGTATTTCTTCTTTTGTTTTTTAATTTGCCCGCCTGTCCCACAAGATGCAGATTATGAACAATGTCCTTGAGATGTGTATAGGAGTTAGTCGGGAGAAAACGTTCCTTTCATAAAATTTATGCAGCTTGTTTTTTCTCTTTCTCACACACAAATTGTGAAGATAAAAAAATGTGAGGAAAGGACTTTAATAATAGAGTACACCATAGAACCCTTACTTTGAGGTCTATGGCCTCTCGACATCACCTCTTCAATGTACATTTGTAGTTATCATTCTCTTTTTTGGCTCCTTCTTTTCCTTTTCTTTCTCTCTCCTGCTCTTACTTTGCAAATATTTCTTGTTTTAATAGTAGGTTCTTTTTGTTTTTCAATTTTCAGCACAGTAGGACTAAAGGTATTCAAAAGTGCATTTGCATTTTTTAGTCTTGTGCACATATTTACTACATACAATGTATTTTATATATATATATATATATATATATATATATATATATATATATATATATATATATATATATATATATATATATATCTGTTGGGTTGTTTGGTACTCCATAATCTCTGGTTGAATGAGTGCATTCATGGGACGTCTCTGCTCTAGGCATGTCTGGGGAAGACTCCTGTATGTTACATTGTATTCGATTTATAATGTGCAGTCAGTGTTCAAACCTGTTCTGATGTTCTTCTTCAGGCATCACTGTTCATTCACCATGTCTTCATGTACAACCTGACATTATCATCACATTTGAATAGTGCTTTACTTCTATTATTTTTTTCTTCTGTGGGTTATATGCTTCGTTCATTTTATACAAAGCGACATAATGCATACGCTTGCCCGATGTTAAGAATTTATGGAGTTCATCAACCATGTTCATAAGGATCAGCTTGTAAAATGGTATGCCAATTAATAATTGGGAAAGTTTGAAATATTACTTTGTATTGAATGTACAACCATAAATTGTTTTTTCTATTGATATTGCCAAATACACTGTATCATTTTCACTTTATATTACGTGAATAATCATTACTTACGTATTACAGATGCTTGTCAGTGAATTTAAAAACCAACATGCCCTGCTAGTACAATTTACATCTTTTTGTTCAAGCGCAGAGTAAAACCTAACACTTGGTTATCCTCCTGAGACAATAGTATGACCAAATGTTCTTGTATGGCTCATGACATCACCTTGTTCAAACATATCACTTCGATCACACCAAAAGCAAAAGATTAGTGTATTATGACAATAAATAGATTAAGTGATACAATTATGCTCTTGACCCTTAATACCTCTCTCACAACTTCAGTGCGAGTATGCTTCAATGTACACTACAGAGCCAAAGCAGGAATTGAGTCCAACGAAAAGAACCACAGGAAAATGGAGGCCCTGGCAAAGTTTGTTTATCTTTATTTTGCAAATATTTACAGAGCATTTATTATAGTGGCAGGGGTGTCTTCCAATCGCTTATTGCTGAATTCATGGCAAAAGTGTACAATTTGTGCATAGAAAACAAAAGGAACAAGAGACCCGCGGGTCTAGCGCTCACCTGAGTATCGCAAGTTCACCTTTCACACAGTCACTAACCTAAATTATTCACAGCTCTACCAAAATTTGACCAGGCATTCTCAAGTAGAAGATGAAAATGTACAATAAAGGCCCAATTTTTTTTAAGATTCCTTAATTTGGGGGGATTGGGGCCCCCTGGGGCCCTCTGGGTGGGGCATGGTGCCCATTTTGATAAATTGAGATCCTGACCCCCTAGGGATGCTACCTGCCAAGTTTGACAAAAATCCATCATGAGGTTTTCAGGAAGAAGATGAAAATGTACAATTCAGGCCCCCATTTGGACCCTTCCAACCACCCCCCCCCCCCTACCCAAGAGGGGCACCCCTGGATCTCCTATGAACAAACTTGAAACTACAGTCATTAATGTACTCACTCATAGTATTATCTCAGCTCTATAACTTCTGATTCTAGAGAAGATTTATAAAGATTCCTTCATTTGGGGGGTTTGGGACCCCTGGGGGCCCCCTGGGTGGGGCATGGTGCCCATTTTAACAAATTGAGATCCTAACCCCCTAGGGATGCTACCTGCCAAGTTTGGTGAAAATGGGTCATGGGGTTCTCAAGAAGACGATAAAAATGTACAATTTAGGCCCCATTAGGACCCCTCCTCACCCCCTCCCCTGGGTCCCAAGGGGGGCACCCCTGATTCTGCCATGAACAAACTTGAAACTACAGTCATCAATGTACTAACTCATAGTATTAACTAAGCACTATCACTTCTGGTTCTAGAGAAGAAGATTTTTGCAGAATCCTTAATTTTGGGGGGCTTGGGCCCCCTGAGGGCCCCCTGGGTGGGGCATGGTGCCCATTTTATTAAATTGAGTTCCTAACCCCCTAGGGATGCTACCTGCCAAGTTTGGTGAAAATGGGTCATGGGGTTCTCAAGAAGAAGATGAAAATGTACAATTTAGGCCCCATTAGAACCCTTCCCCACCCCCCTCCCCTGGGTCCCAAGGGGGGCACCCCTGATTCTGTCATAAACAAACTTGAAACTACAGTCATCAATGTACTAACTCATAGTATTAACTTAGCTCTATCACTTCTGGTTCTAGAGAAGAAGATTTTTACAGATTCCTTAATTTTTGGGGGTTTGGGCCCCTGGGGGCCCCCTGGGTGGGGCATGGTGCCCATTTTAACAAATTGAGTTCCTAACCCCCTAGGGATGCTACCTGCCAAGTTTGAGGAAAATCGGTCTTGGGGTTTTCAAGAAGAAGATGAAAATGTAAAATGTTTACGCACGACGCACGACGGACGACGGACGACGGACGACGCACGACGCACGACGCACGACGCACGACGGACGCCGGACGAAGGGCGATCGCAATAGCTCACTTGAGCCTTTGGCTCAGGTGAGCTAAAAATGCACATGAGCTGGCATCCATGCAGTTAACAACATTTTCCTTTCCATATTATTCATTTCAGGACTTGGAAAAAGACTGCAACATAAAGTTCTGGCAGAGGCCAAAATGCAGCAAACTGCACACAGATATCACTTCATCCTTTTTAGGTTTATTTCTCATTTCACACAGGTGTCACTTCATCTTTTTTAATCCTATCAAGGGCCGGGGGGTTAATCACCCCCCCCCCCCCAACATTTTCCGAGACCATTCTGCCGCACAATTATTTTTTGACCGCGCCGCTTGCTGACTTTTTACTTTCAAGTCTCGCACATCTAATGAAACCATTTTCGCAAAAATCGTACATACCCTTACGACGCTGCACGACCTTTTATACATGCTTGTCAGACCGAAAATCGCTCAAAAAAGTGATTTTGAGTACAAAGTCTATGATGCGAATAGAGTTTTCTCACCTTATTCAAAAAGATATTAAATTTTCACTTTCAATGGCTGAAATCAACTAATTTTAGCATAATTATGCTTGAAATAGGTTCTGTAATAAATATTGAGGAAAAAAAAGTTGAAAAACAAGGAAATACATAAGAAATGCATAAAACAATAGAATAAATAATAAATTAAGTTCAATACAAGCTTTTTTTTCAGGCACATTATGCTACAAGGAGTAATGTCACCAAAAATTAGCTTTAGCTTTATTTTCTGAATTAGAGCAGAATTTATGATTTCACGTAATTAATTGATATAAAATATAACAAATGAAAAATTCAACTTTTTCTCTTATACTTTGGTAGATTACGCAACAGGTATATGCCAATTTTCAGGGCGATTGTGCGATCAACAGCCTAGATCACGGTGGGGGTTGAACCAACCCTCCCCCGGCCACAGAACAGGCCAAAAATCCCGGCCTGGTTTAGGGTTAATCTAATACATGTAGTAAGCTATGCACACACATTATGGCTTATGAATGGGGGGGGGGGGGGGGGGGGGGGGGAGAGGAGGGAATAAAGTTGTGAACAAAGATTACAAAAAATGAGATCCTTATTTGTCACACAGTCCCCTCCTTACAATTGCAGTCCAAGAGATCATAGGACAATGCATAGATTCATATTCATACACATAGTGTATACATACACACTACAATTGTATTTTGTTTATTTAATTCATTGCAGAACAGAACATGTTATCCGTCGGACAATTCAAGACATCCCTGAAGGTTTTTCAGTAGAAGTGGTTGGAGAATGACTTAATACAATTTTCATGAAAAGATTTGTAGGTTGACTTTTTCTAACAGTGACTTCCATTGCAGAAACAGCAGCAACAGTTTCATGATTTGCATTTTGTCTTTGCCACAAACATATTAGTTACCCTGCAATAATGAGAAACATTAAACCTGTTCCTTACGTATGTAAATTCTTAAAAATCCTTAATTGCCCTCAAATGAGATCTTTTTGCCTGTTGACAGGGAACAAACAGGTTGGTAATCTGTCTATATGGCAGCAGTCAAGCAGTACTGTACGTGTATCCATGTTCCACAGTCAACTGCTTGTGCCATCAAACAATGCAAAACATTGATCGGACATGAGGTGTGAATAGAGAGTGCGCTGATGGGCTCGTGAACTCCTCTGTTATGCACTATAAGGGCACATGAATAGAAACATTGAAAGTCAAAATATAGTAAGCTCAGCCTTTTAATGGCTATGTATGTCATCATACAAGATTTTTTGTTTGTTTGTTTGTTTTTGGTTTGCTTTATTTTTTTCCAGCAGGGGAAACATTCAAGTGAACTACTACTTAGAAAAGGTAAATTACATAAAAATACAGTGTACACTGTACATGCAGTTTTGATACAGAAAAAGAAAAGATATTGATAGAAGGAACTCTAATCTTTAGATGAAAGTCACTTTTTTGGTCAGCACAACATAAAATCATGAATTTAAGCAACAAATTCAGATACTTTTACAGTGCACTCCCGTTATAACAAACACGGTTATAACGAAATTTCGTTATAACGAAGTAAATCTTCTGGTCCCAAAATAATCACCATAAAAGTCTATGGTAAAAGATTCGCCTATAACGAACACGGTTATAGCAAAATTTCTGTTATAACGAAGTCTTTTCCGAGCGCCATAGACAAAGAAAAACAAAAGAATGTGCTCCGTTATAACGAAATGCGAATTGCTTTCGAAAACTCGTAGCGGAACAAGCATTTATAGCTTCTCTGCATGGGTGAACGCTTCACTGCACTGTGTGTTCGCTCTTTGTGTCACGCACAGTTTCTGAGGGGAACTTGCGTTTATTATTGTGATACAGTTATCCCATCACATTTCACATAGCTTTCCAGTGTATGATGAGTATTCAGCAAATAGAATATGATATATACATGTATACATGTACGTGGTTTTCTTGTTTTCGTTATATATTGTATTTGTTCGGTTATAACGAAATTTCGTTATAACGAAAGAAAACTGCCGGTCCCGAGCATTTCGTTATAACAGGAGTGCACTGTATCTGGGCAATTCCGCAGTTAGATGGACATGACATGGATAAAAGAAATGTGCCTCTTTATCTTACTCTTTAATCTAGGTATCAACTAATGCCATGGATGTTCACCAATCATTAAGGTCTTTCAAATGCAGTAGATTTTATTTTTCGTATTTACTGATTTCGCGAGATCTAAAACCATCATTTAAAATGAACATATGGGACTAGGGACGCTGAAATTCACTTAAATGCAAATTACAGTGGGTTCCTTTGAATTTTTTTCCTCAAAGTTTTGCTAAAGGGTAAAAGATGAATACATTTAAATACTCCAGAAGTCATGTGACATTCTGTCAATTACAAAAGGTTGAAATGACCTGCGGAATTACTCCGGACAAATGTAACGTTACTAACCGTAACGTTACTAACCATGCTTTTGGGGGTCTAGCTAAGAAATTATTGGTCGAACTGCTCAAAAAATTTGCATGAACATTAGTCATGATGCAATAATTGAAATTAATGCCACACTTTGTTTGAAGTAACCTGAATTTTTGCACACTTTTAGTTGCAAGACATTGATTTTTTTGTCATGTCCTTTTTTCGTATTGTTACTAACCAGCCCTTTAAGTTGCCATAGCAATTCTAATATTTCTTGGATTGTATTCATTCTTTTCTGTATCATAAACCTGGGAAGGATGAACATGTTTTTGACGTAATTTTGCCTTGAAATCAATAAATGGTAATTTAGTAGTAAAAACAAATATCCAAATTTGTTCAAATGTAACGTTACTCACCGCGGAATTGCCCATCTACATTTTGGGAAGCTGATATGTCAGGTTCCTGTTTATTAGGAGTTGATGCCACAGCAGGTATACATTGTACCAGGATCCCGTAAGAAATGGGTTTGAAGGAAGTCAGACATTGTCAGAGGTTGAAACACTTTAGAGAGCTTGAAATATCGTCCTAAGGCATTTAATGATGAAATCTATTTGCATGATATGTACATGTACCATCTTTGCTAGAACAGGGAAATCAAAAATCAAACATCACAAGTGGCAAGTAGTTCACACAAAATCCCTGAATATCCTTTGACTGCATGCAAGTCAACATGTTCCCTCCATCACAGCACAAGGGAAATTGTTCATTCAATGTAATGGTCATGATGTGACTGCCTGGGCGTGGCTCATGTGTTCCTTTACGTGGGGTGCAATCTTGATCCGTTTCCGCCTCCTCGTCCTCTTCTTCCCTCCACTCTCACCATCCTTGCCATCCACTGGTCCTCCTCCTCCTCCTCCTGAATGAACATCCTTTAACTTTTTCTTCTTCTTTTTCACTGAGAGGGGGTTTGGCCCTTTTGGTCCCTTCCTCTTCCTTTTTTTCTCAGGGTCCTTGTCACCCTCGCCCCCCATGAGTTCTGTCAGCATCTTCCTCTCACTGTCTGTAGGGTTGACTTTACGTGTGGTGAGAGCTGTCGCCTGGGTAACAGAGGACTCGGAGGGTTTCTCCAGGACGATGGCATTGAAGTGAATGTAGAGGAGGGGTGTTCCGGCCATCCTGTTCACTGCTCCACTGAGATCAGGATCCTATGACATACAGCACACAAAGGAGAGAGAGAGTTCATCTCAAAAAGCATGTTCCAAAACTGAATCGTTTGTCAAAAGAAGAAACTGGTACTAGAACACCACAGCTCAGTAACCAAAGGGTTAAAGCACAATTAGAAGACAGACTATGGCATAGCTTTGCCATGATCCAGCTACTGCTCTGTGCAGTGAATGCCAAGATAGGTACAGTTGAACCTCTCGTATCCGGACAAGTCGGGACCGGGGCTCATCCGGATAAGGGATTTGGCCGGATACGGGAGACTCAATGCTTTATACATGTACATACAGGGGAAACTCGGTATAACGAACACTGCTATAACGAGATATCGGTTATAACGAGGAAATTTTCTCGGTCCCAAATTTCCTTCCACGCAAGTCTATGTAAAATGCTACTCTTATAGCGAGATCGGCTATAACGAAATAACTGCTATAACGAGATAAATTTTGTGACTTCCAAACAAAGAAAAACATAGTCAATCAAACCTGCTAATAGCGAGGTAAAGCAAGATGCCTTCGGTAAAGCTTTACTTCGCCTGTGCTATCATCTTCCGAGATTGTAAAGCTTGCATGCGCCAAAAACTGTCTTGTACACACATAATCATTTTCTTCAGTGCACTCCAGCTAGCAGTGCATGTTGTACAATGTACGTGTAAGTGTGTGTGTGCGCGCACACTGATACATGCAGAAAATGTGGTGGGACGGCCATATGTATACATGACATCATCATGACGTTTAGCAGGTGTGAGGCAATCTGATGCTGTGATTGGCTTTCTACGAAGGGAATTCCCCATCTTCACACACACGCAGTCATAATGTACATACAGAATGTGTCACATACACACACAGCATTGTGCAGACCACTGATATTCAAGCTTTCCACGCAACACACACCCATACAAAACCACATGCCAATCCACAGACGATCTTGATACAATCGCAAGCTATACGAATTCAAACATTGACTATTAATAAGAAACACATTCTTGATATTGGATTTCCTTGGCGAAAAACATCTTCTTACCCATAAAGGTGAGTAATTCCCTCACACACAATATCAAGTTATCAGTATTGATTGAAATATGATGGGTAGTCCCACATGTGCAAATTAATGTCTTTATGTTATGCCTTCTTTTATGCCTACTGATATAACGAGATATCGGCTATAACGAGGAAAATGACTCGGTCCCGACCATCTCGTTATATCGAGTTTCCACTGTATACATACACATGTACTAATGTAGCCCATTGTAGTACCACATGTAGTAATGTGTATACCGCAACCTTTTCATTGTTACACTCAGTAACAGACCCCAAAATAGAGGTTCGTGTTTGCAAGAATGAAATCATTTTCTTTTATAAATTCTTGGGATGATTTACCTAAATAATTATTAAGAAATGTATCAAGTACCGGTATATGTAATTCATATGTGTTTGTGTAGGAGTTCTCAAGGAGTTGGGAATCCCCCTTTCCTCCCGTAATTCTTTAAAAAAAAAGATAAAAAAATCATGGCGATATTGCGTCCGGATAATAGAGAGATCCGGATAAAGGGAGGCCGGATAATAGAGGTTCAACTGTAGATTAATCATACGTGTACCAAATATAAGCAGTGCACAGCATATTTGGTTTGGGTTGTCTTTTTCCGTAATTCCTGGGTTTTTCCCCTTCGTTCCATCACAGAAATCATTGCGGGAATGCTGTAGGAATACGTAATTCATGTTCTGAACTTCAGAATTGTACATGCATTTCATAATGGGGCACTAAACACGTAATGTTCAGTACTCATTTTAGCATTTTTTTTTTTGGTCTTTCTGTCAAACCCAAAACAGTTTACTGTAAAACGAGAAATGTTCGCGTGCATTTTAATTTCGCGAATTTCGCGGCACAAAGATTCCCGAAAGTAAAATGCACGCGAAAATTCTTGTTTACACTATATGCATTGAATGCCAGTGGCATTTCGCGAAAATTTCATGCCGCAAAAAGAGCCGTCGCGCTCCAATTCGCGAAAAATTCATGCCGCGAATATATCATGTTCTACAGTATTCTAATTTCATATCACAATGCCTAAATGTAAAGAAATATTTGTGTTGAAATTTCTAAAATCTGTACTGTCTGGAGCCCTTGTACACAATAAGCAAACAAAGAAATCTAAATGATAAGCTTGACACACCCCCTGACACCTTGGTAAGATTAGCCCTGTTGGGGAAGTAACTCTACAAACAGAATGGTTTTATTGGAACTACACTCACTGAAATTTTTAATCATTAAACAAAAACAAAAAACTAAACAAACAATCAAAAAATAAGAATACACAACCCAAAGAAAACACCACCACACAAATGATGGCACAACAAAACAAACAAACAAACAAACAAACAAACAAAATGCCTACAACTATGTCTGACCTGTGTGGCAACAAAGTAGTGGTTCTTGTTTTGGTCAGCTATCATGCTCATGATGCAGCGGAAGGCAGACACCGGTTTCTCCTTGTGACCGCATCGTCTCACCTGGTATCGCTTGAGGATGAGGTAGCCTCCGTAGACAGCCTTTCCAAGGGCTTCAACCTCAGAAAGAATGCAGTTCGTAGTTGTCAACTGTCCAGAAGGAACAGAAAGAAGTCAAACAAACAAAGAATTGGATCACTCTCATTGTGAACAGATCCCTGAGGATGATGCATATTGACTGTCTGACTAAAAAATTGATAGGATAAAATTACTACGAAGTCTGTGGTGCATTCTACAGCTTAAACATGTAAAGAGCAGAGACTTAAGGACTTAT
This sequence comes from Diadema antillarum, assembly GCF_040938485.1. Taxonomy (NCBI): domain Eukaryota; kingdom Metazoa; phylum Echinodermata; class Echinoidea; order Diadematoida; family Diadematidae; genus Diadema; species Diadema antillarum. The sequence goes on along the minus strand of NW_027271285.1, from coordinate 762,118 downwards.
TGTGATAGTTGTTTTCACCAAAATTATGCAGAATCATTTACCTAATTATCCATTTAAACTTTATAGATGTGACAGTAGCATGTGGATGACTTCAAAACGGTTGGCTAATCACCGCACATTTGAGACTACACAAATAAACATGCACACATACAAGCATGTACAGAGTACACAAGAGTGAACACGCAATAATTTGTGGTGAATTGTATGGTTTTCTCCAAAAATGCATCCCACTAGCATGTTGACATACAATGTAAAGGCAACTGTTGAACTCTTTTGTTCTCTGTGCCTGACGAGTGAATTCATCCATTATACATGTATACAACCTGTACAAGTACAATTGTAGATACACATAAACACACACACACACACACACAAATAAACACACACAATGCACCACACACATAATGCATCACACACACATAATCATGTAGGCCTATGGACAATAATGAACACACCTGAACCTCTCCACCCAAATACTTTGGCATTTGCTCCTTGATGTTGATCTTGCGAAGCAGCGCCATTTGGGTGAACGTCCCGTCGACCAGGATCTGATGAGGCTCGCGGAAGTTGAAGTTGTTGCGGTAGAATCCGAGGTACTTGCGGGCATGCTTGTATCTCTTGACCTTCATGGCTACACTGGGGGTGTCAGTCTCTTTTCTTCCACTGTTTTTATTGGATTACTTTATCCTGTGTCTGTGATAAAAGATGTGTGTGTGTGATTCCCACTGATATGTATTTTAAACAATAAAGTTTTCTGAACACAGTGTATTTCATTTTTCAGCTAGGCTCACAATAAACATAGAATGCTAAATGACAAAGTCCACAAATATGACATGTGACAAATGTTACATGGAATTTTCAGTATGGTTCATTCATGTGAGTCTAATATCAATGTTGCATATTAAATGAATTGTACACAACATACTGCTGTACATCTCACTAGATCATAGATGAATGAGGCAAAGGCAGAAAAAGTTGTTTGCATGACACAAGCCAATCTAAAATCATCGAGATTGACTAATGTCAAAGGGTGCGACTGAGAAGAGAACAAAAAAGACGACGTAGTTGAATAAATCACCTCTTGCCATTTCACAGATCTACTCAGCTTTTACTTGTAGTATTAAATGACATGTACCGCCTACCGGTATTTCATGATATGAATGAAAGGACTCTGAGCGAGTCTGAGGGGTATTTTTGAGATGTCATGGGATAAACTGGTGCAGCAAGGTATTTCAGAGCATGTGATATTAAGATTAAAGACTCTCCTTACTGCCCTGTACTGCACTGATAGTTGCAGTAATTTCATACAATAGAATTTTGATCAATAATTACATTCACAGCAATTCAACCATTTTAACTGGCATGCCATGACTACGTTGTGAGTAGTAAGACTGGTAGTAATCAAGTGGTACTGCCCAGAATGTGAAAATTTGACATTGCAAGCTTTTTTCTCTTTTTTTTCTCTTTTTTTTGTGTGCTAAGAACACAAATTACCCTCAAGCTAAAATTAAGACATGTATAAAAAACATTATTAACAGCCAAACAAAGCAAAGTCAAACTTAAGTAAGACTAAGAGCTCAAAGACCAACTCAAGCATGATGAGTCGTGATCGTGAGTGATCCGCCAGTGCGTGCCCATCGCTTACAACGAGTGTGAAAAAACTAAACAAAACAACCCAAACACAAAATTGAGATTTAAGTGTTAAGACTTCCGACTTCGGCACAGAACATGAAAGCTTACCCGTACGACAGTTTCAGTTGTGGCCGACGCGACGATGTGGGACTTCTCGTGCTTGCGATTGTGCCATGGGCCATGCGACAAGACAAACAAGAACACACCGCTCAGCGGTGTGTTGTAAGGACGGCAAGCCGAAGCACCGGGGTTCTTCTTCGTGAGACTTCCGTTGGTTTCTTCTGAGCCGCAGCCAGCGATTCCGAATTACGCGCGGTGATGCAACTTGTCACTGTCGATTTTGACACTTTTCCTGCCCTTCGAAACAATAGTTGTAATCTTTGTAAATTTACATGCTATTTAAAGTCTGCCGAGTCATCCACATTCATCACCGAAAGCAGTTTTCAAATAAAACACTTGGTGTTCAAAAGAAGTAGCAACAACGTTCCGTGTCAGCACGCGTCGCGACATGTAGACCCTACATACAGTAGACGGAGATCCACGTGTGGCGAACAGGGAGTGGGTAACGTTTTAACCCAGAGGCGAACGTCTCGTATCCTCAGACCTACCACATCACCAATTATACAAATCGCCCATAAAACTCGGCGGGAATTTCAGACGATTTTCAAAATTTCACATCACGTAGCACATACGACAACTCCATGTATAGATTTGTGGAGTTTACTATGGTCTTTAAGCAGAGACACCAATACTCTGAAAAATCTTTACAAATTATTACACTGAACAATGTTGATGAGGTGTAGAAGTGTATGCATGCCTTTTTCTTTTGCTCTGCTTCCAAGTAGTACGAGCCCCAACCACAGAAGTATCTGTGGCCCCAACTCATGATGATGAGGCTGCGTGTCATCATCCTTGTTCGTTGCGATTGGTTATAAAACTTTTGAAAACATTCTTATTCTTCAATACAATCACTATAAATTCTGAAGCTGTGGTACTACTTAGTATATATAACTAATCTATATTTGTTCAAATGTAAAAGTCTGTTAATCACCCCGATGTCTCCTTTATAATAATATGGAAGGGACCAATCGCAATAGTGCTCACAGCTAATATGTTGTTGTTGTTGTTGATAGATAATTGCTCATGATAATGATATGATTTTATCATGTATGGTTGTTGATTTTATAATTGGCAATCAGGGCCGGCAGAACGGGGGGGGGGGGGAGGAACTCGCCCCCTTTGAATTGTGAACAATACATTGGAATATAATTATAGTGTGTGAACCCCTTTAAGGCCCCGCCACATTTCTCTTTCTTTTTTTTTTACCTCGGAAGTGGCACCAGGAAAAAAGATAGAATGTGGTAAAACAAACTCTTGTCGGTCGCATGTTGAATTTGGAGTGGGTAAGGCCTTTTTTTGTTTTTGTTTTTGTTTCTTTTCTTTTAGTCTTTCTTTTTTTTTTTTGCTTGTCATGTGAAGAAACCTGAAAGTATAGTTGTGCCAAAGGGCTTTTTCTTTTCTTCCCCACCCCCTTTTTTATTTTTTGCCGCTAGTGTTAGCTGATGAAACCCGGAAGTGGCACCCAGAAATACGTGCCTACTGCCCCCCCCCCCACACACACATACACACACACACACATACACACACACACACACACACACACACTTTTGAAAAATGTGGTGCCAACCGTGGAATTGGGCATAAAAGTTTTCCTCGCACTCCTTAGAAATAATTATATGAAAAGAAAATAAAAATAAACAAAATGGTAGGCCAAGGCCTATTATGGCATAAAATTGAGAAAATTGTTTATCCTCATCTACTCTCCCTCGGTTATGGTTGATTTTGATGATACTGTAACCCATCCTGAAGCTTGAAGTAGAGGTGGACAGATTGAAGAGCTGAGAAAGAAGAAAAGGCATGGCCTTTGGACTTTGTGGGGTCACGTTGAGACCATTCCAGCTCATCCAGGCATTGTGATACTGCACGCATAGAATGTGAAAAAGAAAATGCCAAATTGTCATAAAACAGAAATATATTTCAACAAAAAGGAGCAAAATGCACATCCGAAGTAGTAAATAAAGAGTGTCGTAACGAATCACCACAGTACTACACGTTGTATAAAACCAAAGATAACCAAGGAGGTAAGATCGTGAGAAAAGCTTTTGGTCGAGTTTTTTTTTTACCTGTACCTCTGTGCGATTTGTACACGGGTTGACTTGACTCCGTGTGCCCCATCTGTACGTCCAACGTTCCTAGCTCGCCCTTCTTGTCCTCCCGGAACATTCTGCTTTACCTTTACACGTCGCCGGTACGCCTACATCCGACTTAGTTGAAGAGTTATGCTATACAGTCATCATGGTTTTCTATTTCACCAGTAACGGTAAGAAAGGCATAGGGGTTTGATGACGTTTGAAGTTAAGTTTTTCTTGATGAAACATGCATTCCACGACCAGATTGTGTATAGAACAGGAGAGGTGTGATGGGAAACAGAACATTGCAGTCCCACCCGTTGAAAATAGCGTATGTAGGTTCTACAATTTAAGTGAAGAAGCTGATTGAGTGATGTGTAAGTGTCGACAGTCTAGATTCTAGATCTACACTGCACCGTGCTGAGAATGGTAGTACAAATACCCACAATAACGATTTAATGATGCATCACTTATTACACGCACAGCTAGAGCTACAGTGTCTTTGCAGAAATCTTATTTCTAGCAGTTAGATCTACCCCATATGGCATATCAGTTCAGGAAACTCACTCACAAGGGGGGGCCCCTTCTTATAAGTAACCCGTCCCCCTTATAAGTAACCCCGTCCCCCTTATAAGTAACCCCCGGGGCACCCCTTATAAGGAGTCTCCACGCTTTTTTGCTATGCAACGTGAAAATGAAAGGACTGCGGCAATTCGCTTGATTATGTCCATAAAGCTTCACAAGTTTCCTAGTTACTCACGAATAATTTGAGCAAAATCGGTTCGAGGCATCATATCTAAAATCATGGATTTAAATGCGATGTCAAACGACCCATGCGAATGCTGAAATGCGAGCGATTACTGGCGTGAGTGTCGCCAGGCGCGGCGGCGCGGCAATGCTTGAGTGCAGAAGGGCAACTGAGTACGGAGACTTTCGTTCATTCAGGTGGCTTTATTTTTCCTTCATTTAAAGCCACCTGAATGAACGAAAGTCTCCGTACTCAGTCGCCACGTCTGCACTCAAGCATTGCCGCGCCGCCGCGCCTGGCGACACTCACGCCAGTAATTGCTCGCATTTCAGCATTCGCATGGGTCGTTTGACATCGCATTTAAATCCATGATTTTAGATATGATGCCTCGAACCGATTTTGCTCAAATTTCGTGAGTAACTAGGAAACTTGTGAAGCTTTATGGACATAATCAAGCGAATTGCCGCAGTCCTTTCATTTTCGCGTTGCATTGCAAAAAAGCGTGGAGACTCCTTATAAGGGGTGCCCCGGGGGTTACTTATAAGGGGGACAGGGTTACTTATAAGGGGGACGGGTTACTTATAAGGAGGGGCCCCCCTTGTGAGTGGGTTTCCCGAACTGATATGTACTGTAGAAATGCCAAATGGGCCTAGCACGGCGCCCAGGGGCCAGGCCCAGCCCAGCCAGGTAAATTACAGGCAGCTACACCTAGCCATTACAGGGACAGGTTCCTTGCCTGCCAACAGTGTGGTAAATTGCTTTTGCAGTAAATTGAAGTCCAAAACTGCAAAAGATCGTGAAGATCACACTCGCAAAACTCAACAGAACAGTCACACCTACTCCTCTTGCTTGCACTGATCAGTTCAATTGCAGCTGCGCCATGTCTGTTCTGTGGCTGGCTGTGTTTTGTGCATGTTGTGAGAAACTAAATCATACGGTAATCCACGTTGCAATTTTGTGGAAAATTTTGCCTAAATTCTTTTACTTTTCTAATCTGGGAGTCTTACTTAAAAGACTAATTGTTGAATTTGGGTTAGATAAATAGATGTGAATGTGACAAGTACAAAACAACCCCCCCCCCCCCCGACAAATATTAATACGCTTTAGAACACTACCATGGTATGTCTTTTTGATACTAATGAAGACATGACTTGCGCGCAAACTCACACAGGAAGAATGACCTACATACTAACACTTACATCTAAGTTGATTTGATAACTAAATGAAGTGACGACTGATGTATTCAACTTATCAAGGTCCAAAAGACAAGCTAGCTGGTAAATTGCTTCGGTCATCGCCAGATCACCACAAACGCTGATTGGCATATCACTTGTATAGAATCTACTATTCTTCATATCTATTTTTCTTGTTGTTTTATTTAACGTTAGGTTTCCCCCCATTTTTTAAACTTTGAAAAAGTAATCATAGACCTAGTGTAATAAGATTTCCTATGTTAATAATGCTAGAGATATAGTAAGTCTGTATTTTTTACAATCTCATTGATGGAAAATGATATCCAAAGGTCAAATCTTTAATATCAATGATATAGAATCTCAAGTTTCATATTTTTCTAATTACTAGGGCAAATGTCTTTCGCAATACACAGAGCAGCGTATTGCATATGGTACATGTATGCACACAATACATTTAACAAAAGTCAGTAGATATGTTTTACAGTGAATTGCATTGCAATGCACACATGTGCCATATAAAATGTATGTAAATGTAGTAGACCATGTATTGCAAACTAGCTGCCTGTATGAAGAAGATGTTACCAGCAAAAAATAACTCCATGTGAAATACATTATAGATTTGATGTACATCCCGTAACAAATCTGGAAACATGACGTAAGAATAACCAATTAATGGAGAAGACAATCATGTCTTTTTCACAACCTTTATGATTAATTCAGTGCAAACTAATGACAGAACCAAATGAATTTAAGTACATGTGATTAAATGTATTTTAGCTTTTGATTCCTTGCTGATTCCATTTTTTTTGTCCCCGCCGAATGAGTTCGAGCAGGGGACTATGAAACGGGCTCCGTACGTGTGTGTGTCCGTGTGTCCGTGTGTCCGTCTGTCCGTCTGTCCGTCTGTGCGTCCGTGTGTGATCAAAATGTTCAATTTGCTACTTCTCTGTCATTTATGAGCCAATTTTGATTCTGTTTGCTTTATATGATAGCACTACATGGGAGCTTTGAAATTTCTACACAGAATTTCAGTTGTGACCTTTGACCTTGACCTTTGACCTATAATATTGTACATTTTGCTTCAAAATGCTACTCCTTCGCCATTTTTAACCCGATTTCGATTCCGTTTGCTTTGTGTGATGGCACTAGGTGAGGGCTTCAAAACTTCTACACAGAATTTTGACCTTTGACTTCTTTGACCTTTGACCTTGATTTTTGACCTATATATTGTACATTTTGCTACAAAATGCTACTCCTTCGCCATTTCTAACCCGATTTCGATTCCGTTTGCTTTATGTGATGGCACTAGGTGAGGGCGTCAAAACTTCTACACAGAATTTTTACCTTTGACTTCTTCGACCTTTGACCTTGATTTTTGACCTGTATTGTACATTTTGCTACAAAATGCTACTCCTTCGCCATTTCTAACCCAATTTCACTTCCGTTTGCTTTATGTGATGGCACTAGGTGAGGGCTTCAAAACTTCTACACAGAATTTTGACCTTTGACTTCTTTGACCTCTGACCTTGATTTTTGACCTATATTGTACATTGGCTACAAAATGCTACTCCTTCGCCATTTCTAACCCGATTTCGATTCTGTTTGCTTTATGTGATGGCACTAGGTGAGGGCTTCAAAATTTCTACACAGAATTTTGACCTTGACTTCTTTGACCTTTGACCTTGATTTTTTACCTATATTGTACATTTTGCTACTAAATGCTACTTCCGGCGGGGACATATATTACGCACCGCGTAATTTCTACTTTTTTAAATCTACAGTTGTATCGCCACCATACACAATCTACGTGGGAGAGGACAAGTATGAAAGTAAGTTTAAAGTCAAACCAACAATATTTAAAGCAGATTTCTGCACTTTCTTTTTCCACTGCAGAATGTTTCTTACTTTATAAAACCCATTGCATGCCCCAGCCAGGCACATACAAGCTTAACCTGTTGAGGACGAGTCCCAAGTATACTCGGGCAAGGGTCTATGGGGAATGCTTGTTGTAGCAAAATCAGCCCGCCCTGGGGGGTGTTTCATGAAACTTTTTGTCAGTGATATACACCGACAACTGTTAAAAGCTACTGAAATCCTTGCGTCTGATTGGCTGATAGCAAATTTGTCGGTGAAAACCTCCGACGAACTCGTTGATGAAATGCCCCCCTGAATGGGTTAACATGCCAAGCTGTTTTATCAGCAGTCAGTAATCCATCCTTACCGTCTTTGTAGATTAGCAAGCCCACTCCGGTGAAGCAATGTGCGTCAGTCTAACAGGCAGGCCATGTTAACACAGTTGGGATTAGGGGAATTAGATTTTTATCTCTTTTCATTGACAATTCAATCTGTGCCAATCAGTAAAGAAAGCACTCCAACATGCATGCCAATCAGTGAACATGGGACAGTAAGGGTTAATCAAAATTGCCCTCTGTCAGGGGAAGATAACAGTATATTAATTCCACATGCCCACCTTTCCATACAAATCTATGTTTTATTTCTGATGGTTTACAGCATGTTCATGTATTAATTTTGCCAGTCCCATAATCAACGATGTTTCAGTTGGAGTTGTCTCATCTGCAACATTCAACTGCTTCCATAAATAACGACAATGCAACTGTATGTTCTATGTATTCCATATTTTATCTTTCTATCTCTCACTCTCTCTCTCTCTCTCTCTCTCTCTCTCTCTCTCTCTCGCTCTTACAGATGAAGAGCTCATCAAATATGGCTTCCCTGAAGATGTGTGGTAGGTGTAAAACTGAAGTTACCGTGGGCTACTAGCTGTATGAACCGTCAGCCAGACATTTTGATATTGCAGACCAAATGTTCACAAATCTATTTTCGTGCCGAATCCAGGATGCATACAGCCACCAAGAATGAGCAATCAAGAGAGCAACTTTAGCATACAGAGTGGCTACATGTTTGGAAAACAAAAACAAATAAACAAACCTGCTGGAGTAAAACTGCAGCAGGTAGAAACCAATGATTTAAAACTAATTATAAATATTACATTATTATGTTCGTCCTGGTTTGTTCTGTAAATTTGTATCAAATTTCTCCACAGTTTGGTCCTTCACATAACAGGAAATCTGTGCTTTATTTCATCTCAGACTTATTCATTCCAGATGGACAAAGATTTAAGATTAAAAAAAAAAAATATTTCTTTTCACAATGAAAGATAACTGCATCATGATATGCTGTAATCATTTATTTGGTTGGTTGTTTGTTTATATTGCATTGATGATACAAAACGTAGATATTTGTACCAAGTGTCTCAAGACAAATTCTCTGATGTTTGATTTGTATCCCCCTGCAAAATGCATAACAGATTTATCTAGAAACCTAAGTCAAGTTACCATTTCAATGAGATAAAAGTGGTCACTTTCATTTCTACATATATGCAGATGCAAATCGCAATCTGAAAAAAATGATAAAAACTATAACAATGATATGAAAGTAAGCAAAGCAAAGGCAAATCTTTTGCCGTTAAGTACATTAATTTGACATATATTATTAAGATAAAGACTGAAAAAGAGGCTCTGACCAACGTTATGTATGTAGCCGTAAGTTCAAATGAAGACTGATCTCTATTCTGGGGTTTAACTTTCAACTGCTGAGTACAGCTCGAGTGTATGCACCAGTGACTGATATGTTGACTCTATATAAATGTTACAGCTTTTAGGTGAGCAATGATTTTCCTCATTTTCCAGGTTCCATGTGGACAAGCTCTCCTCTGCCCACGTTTACCTGAGGTTAAAAAAAGGCCAGACGATGGACGACATACCCGGGTCAGTGTTAGAGGACTGCGCTCAGCTGGTGAAAGCAAATAGTATACAAGGTAGATATTCAAAGTCAGGGGAAAAGAGTAGGCAAAGTCAACTTTGATAGAGATGCTGCTACAAGTGTACATGTAGGTGTATGCCAAGCAGCCTGACATGCTATGCAGCAGTGCCCTTCATTTGACCTGCATGCCACTTGTGACGTGTGATTGCAGACCTACCTCGTCTAGCGCAAGTGGCATAATGTTTACTGCTCAATGGTCCTCAACCTTGTAATTGCGCATTTTGATATGCTACAACGTATGCGATCAAGCTTTACAAAATGACTCTGGAAAGATATGCTGTAAAGTATTCACATCAGTTGATCATACATTGTACATTGTAATAATGCAACAAACAAACAAATTGATTGTTGACCCTGTAATATGATTAAAATGGATCAATAATGTTAAGCTAAAGCTATAGTCTTTGCTCAAGACATTTGGCAATTTAGAAGAGATCATTATGTGGGAATATTAGGCATATTTGGGCTTTTTCATTGTGGATGGTTTCATTATACTCCATGTATTTATTCTGGGATGTGAGTGTGGTACTGAAAAGAACCTACTCAATCTCGACATTTTGTTAAGCATGGTCTTACCATTCTCATTACCTGAGAGGAAACCTTCAAAGAATAGATCGAGGCTAATGGTGCAAAAGATAAACTGACCTCTGTCCCTGCTGGTTTACTGTTTCCCTTTTTGTTCAGGGAGCAAAATGAATGACATCGCTGTGGTCTACACACCTTGGGAAAATCTCAAGAAGACGGGGGACATGGCTGTAGGACAAGTGGGCTTCAAGAAGGCCAAAGAGGTTTGTAGTATTCCCTGCATTTCATTTTCCACTCATGATAGGTTTCAAGCATTGAGAAATGGAACAAAACAAAGCAAAACTTGAAGCTGACCGATACAGCTGGAGACCGTGTAGCAATTCTGCCATTGTACAGATGAACCTCATAATTTGTACCTGCAAAACTTAGATTAGATGAAAAATTAGTATATTATTAGTCACTTGAGCATAATGATGCCAAAGTTTATGGATACCAAAGTGATGTGATACAATTTAGGTAAGGTTTGGTGCTAAAAACTAGAAAAGCTGCTTGTAAATAGAAACATAGAAACCAAAACAGTGGCTGAAAGTCAAGTTTCGTCTAGTCTAAAGCTTAGTTTGCATTGTTCGCCAATTGATACTAATGCTGGAGTGCCTTCTTTGCTGATTGATGTAGATGTCAGGACACTAGTTGTCAATGAATGGAGACTACCTAATCCCCCTAATCCCTATCGTGTCACCATGGCCTTCCTGTTGGACTTAGGCACAACAATGCTACTCCTATTATTTGTGACCCACTACAACAAAAGGATCCTAAAGTCGCTGACAGCTGAGCCGAGAAAAACGAGTTTTAAGTCACATCATCAAAATTGGTCAAAACAATCGGATTTCTGTTTTTGGCATAATTTTGTAGTGTAAAGTTTTGTCTATCATCTGCCAAAATTTCGAAGCTAAATGATCAAAGGAAAGGCTAGAAATCAGCGTTTTTCTGGGCCTTGATTTCCCAACTTTCAACGTAACAGAAACGTGTCCGAAGATTTTTTTTTTAGTTAGAGCCGCAGCTAGACTCCGCCCCCTAGCAAGGAGGGAGTGATCTTATTGGTCAGTGAGTGGCATCCTGATTACTGATTTGTCGTGGGTAGACCGCTGGCGCTAAGCTTGAATGAACATCGCGGAGGTCACTAGGAGCATACCTTCTATTGTCAAGCGGTGAAAACTGTCTCGCCTCCCCTTGATCATGATAGCGTCAGAAGGAAAACTTTGGAGGCGTTTTTCTCAAAACTCTGATTTCCTCGACCACTTGACATGCGCTAATAAAATGACCGATATATCCGCAACCGAGTACCTTTAGGAGTTGTGTTATATATATGAAATTAAAGCAGAAGAGTAAGAGTATTATGTCATGCCATTTTCAGAAAATTATCCTCCCCCGACTTTCGGATCCTTTTCTTGTAGTGGGTCACATTTGAAAGTGGGCTAGAGCCTGCATACAACTGGTCAAGTTAGGATGGATTACTGAATGCTGTTGACAATGCTTTTGTAGCCTAATTGTAGGTGTAGCCAAGTTCCTTGGCACATGAATAGTTAAATATAGTTTAATAAGTTTAATAAGTTATCTCCAATGAAGGCATTTGGACCCATGCTTATCAGTGTCATTTTTTTTTTCTTTTCTTTTCTTTTTCAGGTCAGGACAGTAAAAGTGGCAAAGAAAATAAACGAGATTGTGAACAGACTCAACAAGACGAAGAAGGAGCTGAAGCCTGACCTGAGGCTAGAGAAAGAGGCCAGGGATCGCGAGGAGAGGGAAGAAGCAAAGAAGGAGCTGAAGGAAAAGAGGAAGCAAGAGGAGGAGATGTTAAAGCAGAAAAAAGAGCAGGCAGAGCTTAGGCAAGCATTCCTTCACATCCTTCATTTCAAAGTCTTTTCTTTCACATCACTATTAGACAGTATAAATTTGCAGTTTTGAATATGGTCGAACCTCATTATATCAATTAAGGAACTTGAAAAATACCTTGACATATCGTGATTCTTGATATATATTAAGGGATTACAAACAACCATAAATGTGACCCTGCACCTCAAAACAAACAAAAAGTCGCCAGACATGAATTTTTAGTTAAGACCATATTCTGAAAGAGCAGACTCTAAGCTTTAAAATGATGTATAACTCAAATCAAATGGACTCTCCTAACCTATCTAAATGTTGGAAAGAAAGCACAAACTCAGGAAAAGTGTGAACTGAGAAAAGAGGCGCTGAAGTACAGTGTCTATTCAAGCGCTTAACCTTTACCAAACCGTGCTGACTGTGCGATGAATGGGACAAAAAACAGGAAGTAAACCACCAGAGTGACAACAATGAAGGGATTATTAGATTAAGCTGAAATTAAGCATGCCTCATTAACACATTCTGTCCATAATTAGTGCAAACTTTCAAAGCAGTAGCACTATCCTTTCAAAAGTTATTAGAGTTGAAAGTGAAGAGTGTGGACAAGGTTTTTCAGAAATGAAAAAGGGATTCTAAAGACACACCTAATCACACTATTCTACCAAAAATGTTTGAGATAAACTGCTAAAAAAAATACACTTTCCTGCCCGTTTCATGATACCAAATTTTAGCATAATGTAAAAGAAGACCCGCTCTTTCAGAAAATATGAAAAAGTCAAGTTCGGCTAGGTTGACCCATTTCACTTATTTTCAGTCCTCACGCAAAATCAGTTTGTGCGACTTTATGTTCGTTTTGAGGTGCACGGTCACAAATGACAAAATTACTCTGTTATAATACTCTTTTGTCCAATCAAACTTAAGAACAGAATTCTTCTGCACCTTTTGTATACCTCCGCTAACGAAGTGGCCGGAGGCATTATGTTTTCGGATCGTCCGTCCGTCCGTACGTCCGTCCGTACGTCTGTACGTCCGTCCCGTTTTGTTTTTGTCGATATCTCCAGAACCGTGTGATGGTTTTACATCAAACCTGGTATGAGGGTATATCCTGGGGGGATAATACATGTACTTTGTTTGGATTTTAGGGTCATGGGGTCAAAGGTCAAAGGTCACAGGTTATTTTGTGAAAAAAAACCTTTTGGTACAGTGTTTTGCATACTATGAGACATGAACGTTTAACTTGGTGTGAGGGTAGAGTATGACAAGACAAATATTCACTGGTATTTTGGGGTCAAAGGTCAAAGGTCACAAAGGTCCTTATGATATAACAAAAATAAAATATTTTTATAATATTAAAAATGTTAGACCCATAAACTTCAGTTTAAAGCCACTGATTAACATTGTGTTTGATCGATTTAAAAAAATTCTTAAACTGAGCTGCCTGACCAGTCTAATAATGTTCAGATGGATGACAAAACAAACAAGAATGCAAAAATAATGAAAGTAACACATTAACTATGAAGATATCTATGATAATTGCATTTATTCTTGGTCTGAGAATAATTCTAGCACAGTAGTCTATCGAGGTGATTTATGATAAGTTTGAAGCAAAATATTTTCACAGCTAATTTTTTACACCATATCAGATATTCTGATAGCATTTAGGACCATGCAGCTCAGATTTTTTAAACCGAACATAATGTTAGCCAATGCCTTTAAGTGTATGGTTATTGGTTAGAGTATATTGCCAAATATTTACCATTGAAGGTGAATATTCTACACATTTGTGACAAACTTATCATTTTAATATTTTGCCAATTTTGTGAAAATGTAATCACACATTGTCCACATGTACTACTGTATCTAGACCTATTAGGAGAATCATGCATTATGGCGGAGGCATACCAGTCGCCATAGCGATATTTCTAGGTTTTTTTTTTTTTTTGCTATTAGCTGTGTAATCATTATGTAGCAGTTGTTCAGGTGTTACGTAGGTTTTGAGGGTTTTGGTGTTAAAAAAAAAAAAAAAAAAATCCACTCCATGATAATCATAGTTTGCCTGCATGATAAGAAGTGAAATAAAACCAAAGAATTAAAACATTGAAAGTTTCATCAAAGTATGACAAAAGAAAAAGGATAGATTAATGGCATTTTAAAGTTTCACATACATTCAAAGAACAGTGACCACTCTCATCAACAATGTAATGACCTCACAAATCTGCCATCAGTCTGCTTACATTTTGTGTGTGTTTTTGTGTTGAATATCTACTGCTGTTGTTGTTGGGCTTTTTTATATTAAATAACATGAGCAACATCATCCTGCACATCAAATAGTACTTTTAGACATTGACTATGTCCTTTTCTTATATGCAGGTGTGAATGGCATAGAGACGAAAGTTTCACAATAGATGTTAAACTTTAATTCCATAAACTTTCTTTAGTTTTGTCTAATTTTGATAGAACTCTATACATACTGTTGACTTGGACTTCCCTTTTTAGTTACAGGCAACAGTGAAATTCCTTTTCAGAATAAAGAATGATCATCATAGATATGAGCTTAATGCATCTAGGTGGTAGAAACATTTAGGGAAAAAAAAAGACTGTTTGGGCAAGTGAAACAAATAATGGTATGAAGGAACAAGCAAACTGCTGTTCATGTGAAAATAGACACTAGACTATTTTGATTCCATAAGTTTGCTTATCTATCCCTGTATTCTCTCCTGATATTGTGTCATCCAGGAGTTACAAGTCACTAATGAGGGAGGAAAACATGACATCCAACGCAAACAACACAGAAGAGGATCTCGAGGACGACTTCATGTAGCGAATGGCAAATCTGTTGTCACTGTGAACAGATTGACATGGTTGTCTTGTGACTTTTGTCAACGAGAACAAAATGTAACACCTGATTCAGACATTCAGGAATGATCCTCGATCTACAAAGTGGATTGCACAGAACAAGGAACCTTGCAAAGACCGAAAAAAAAGCAAGCTACTGAACTCAGGATACTCTCTTGTGCATGTACCAAGATAGAGGCTCTGGTCGTAGTTGTCTTGCTTTCGATCATCAGTGCAGGAATGCAGTGCGCTCTTCTGGGAGCCAGTGTCTTCGCGAGATGATACCAATCTACTTGTTGCATTGGAATAGGCAGTGCTTCAGTTTCCTGGTGAATGTTGTATAACAGTTTGGAGGCAAAGCTGTGATATGTTGCTTAAGAAATCAAAGATCACTATGCATGGTTACGAGCAATTTTTGTTTACCAGAAGATCATGCATGCAAAGGAAAGAAAGTGACTGCCACAGTGACGTTTTGCCTTGTAAATCTGTCGGAGACAAGCAAAATAGCAATGGCATTATATGTTCCTTATCCAATGTGGATGTAGCAATGATGCATTTCTATATGAGATTATAAACAAAGCTAGACAGAAAAAAGCAAGATGGCTGCTTCAATTAAATAAATGTTCTGTGATCACTGCATGGTTCCCATCAATTCCTGAGTACCAGAATATTGTAATGTAACGGGTGGTGTTACATTTGGAATGTTATTATGAAGCAGAAATGAAGGAGCTCAGGTACAGTTTTGGTACATTTCATCGATGCAAAGTGTTTATTCACAATCGTTCAGAAATATCATGATGAAGTTCAATGACAAGTTAAATGACGAGTATGTACATCAGAGTAAAATATAGAAGTATCAAGATGCAGGAGAGAGAGCAAAATCAAGTAGAGGTTGACTCTCTGATGTCGAAATCATGATCTCTCTTGGGGCCTTGGAAAGAACACCAAACTTGGAAATGTTCAATGGGTGATGGGTGAGAATTTTGGTAAGACATCCAATCAAAAAGGGATAACTAAAAAGAGTGACCAAAGGGGTTGTCCTAAGGGGTGATGTTTGACCAATTAAAAGAGGGGGGTTCTTTTGTGGCGGAGGAAGTATTATAAGATAAGGGGCAGACAAAGAGTCTGGTGGTTCACAAGGTGTGTGTATATAATCTTTGAGTAATTAAACCGGGGACAAAGAAGGGTTGTTACAAGGGTGATTGAATGACTCCTTGATGTAAACATCAAGCAAGGGTAATTAACGACAGGAAATTAATAGTAAATAATCTTGGTGTTATATTCTGAGGTGAGTTTACAAAAACAAGGGAATTTAAGTTGAGTTGTTAATGAACAGGAAGTTATCCCCAAAATATCCTAAATATACATTACATCCCCTTTTGTTAGGAAATTAAAACTCCTCTCTTATTTTTGTTTTGTTTTTGTTTTGTTTTTGTTTTTGTTTTGAGCTGGAATGGGTTTGAACACAATAATTCAGTATATACTGGGTGACAAAATTAAAGGCGATTGACCATGTACAAAACATGCTTGTGAAACCGTTTATCATTGTTCCAGACTCTTTCATACTTTCTCTCTTGCTCAAATCCCTACAATAATAATTTTCAATTAAATCAATTAAACCACTTACTGTAAATGAAATGCACGATAAAGACATTTACCTTCTGCCTAAATAACTCAGTCGTGCCAAGGGGGTTATGACACATATAATATGATTTTACCACTGAGTGAACTTTCCTTGTCTGGTATGTATTTTCGGGAGCTATTCAAGTTACCAAGTCAAAGAACACTTCATATTCAATAATGTCTATACCCCTTTTAAGTTATAGAATAAAACAAGACAAATTAAATTGTGCAGACTTATGCACTATAATAATACATGTATTTACACAATGTTGTGCAGACTTATGCACTGTAAACAAGCATTAATGTGATTTTGCCTATCAAACAAAGGCAATTCTGGTAACACAAAATAAAACATTCGATCTAAATAACAACTTTGAGTGCTTGCATATAATGCACTATCCATGCATATATCTGTATAATAAAATAATTGGGAAGATATTAGGAACGCTCAAGGAATGAAAGTCAAGTCTATGATCCAGGCAAAATGTCATTCAATTTTGAAGGACTATCATAGAATGTCATGGCTTACAAACCTTTTCTATTTAAGCATAAATGCAAATTTCCCAATTGATAAAAAGTAAAATATGAAATGAACGAGGGAACAAGCACTTTCAAGCTTGCTTTCCTTCTAACAAGTATAATCTCAACTTGCAAGTAAATGAATGTTCACTTAATGAAACAATAATCGTTCATGACAAGTACTTTCAAACTTGTATGTATTCATGTCACATGTATATTACTAGAAACAATCAAATTGAGTCAAATGTCATCCATCAATCCACATTGAACTATACTTGATCAAATCTTTCACAAAAGAGTATGCTGAAATAACTTCAAATTTCATCCACTGAATATCTCATCAATATGGTGGAAGGTCAACAGGGCACTAAAGGTATTCATAGCGTCTATGTTAAAAGGGGCCCATATACTTCATATTGAAGTATCAACATAGAATAAATTCACTATCAATCCTATCCTGTTAAGCAAAGGTTTCCTTCCATGCTCTTCCATACTGATGTCAAATTGATGAACGATTGAACAAGTACTTTCAAACTTGTTAGTATCATTTAAACGAGTCATTCAAGCTCGTTACACATCAAATATTGATGCCATATATGATTAATATCGTTCAAACACTAGCTGGGCATACTGTCTTGCAAAAGATAATAGTAGTCAACATTAAAATGGACAGGATGACTTTCCTAACATAGCCTTTGTTTCACACTAAAAGGAAGTTACATAACGTGAGAACATAACTGATAACACAACATAACGTAAACAAAGCATAACAATATTCTTTTTTTTTGTTCACCTGGAACTCTATGCTACTTAAAAAAGATACATGAGACTATTTACATGTTATACAATCATCACGAGAATTGGTCAGTCTTCTATTGTTTTCCCTAATTAGGTCTGTATAGTTAGTACTCATGTACTATCTTATGTCCAAAGGTGAAGTCATGTTGTTATATTGCCTGAGGAGGCTGTCATGAACTGGTCAACTTTATTTTGTGTTAGCTGTCCAGCTACAATATCATGTTATTTGTGGTCAAGGTTGTTAGTGGTGAACAGTTCAAGTAATTATTCGCTGGGCAGTAGTCATTGGGGGCACATTGCATTTCATTCTGTCTGTCGTCAAGTCTAGGTTCAGTGGAACTGTAATTGGGTCTGTTAGTGTTATGGTCAGTGATGGTAGGACACATTTTACGTCATTGTTACATGGTGAAAATGAAAGGATATTAGTTGTGCATGTTGTTTAACCATGCTGGTAGTGATTATTATTTTTTTTTTTTAATAATAACAGAATGAGAAACTCTTGATTGTTGAAAAAGAGAGTAAAATTATACCATTGACTTTATCTCTAGTGAGTGCAGCATCCGATAGTACAGCCTATCTTAAAAATTAGTGCAGACTGCCAATAACATTGCCAAATTCTATATAATGTACTCCATATTCCACTCTCATGCTCGCTCTCTTTCAAATTGGAACAATGAAAGTGTGTTTCACTTACCGGTCACGATGAAGGGTTTCACAAATTAATGTTGATACATAAGATGCCAAGGATGTGTCGAAACAAGGTAACATTCACACAAATAAACAAAAGAATAAGTGCATGTGTCCAAATTGAAGTGTCACTGTTCGGGAAATCAATTCCATGGATTAATTATCAATTTCAAGTGTCTATAATGTCTTCTACAAATTTTCTGTGGGTCCCGGTAGTCCTCGTGGGTTGTTGGGGTTGAGTTGATTATGTCGTGTGTCGATGCTAGTTGACGATGTCCGTGTCGTACAGCTGTGGTCGCGGGAACATACATCATGGGCGTCGTCTGGAAGGTCTGACTGTCATCAGCGGTGGGGTGATCAGTCTGTCAATCCTGTAGTAATAAGGGTAGTTCATTGTCTGGGTCGTCGGTATCAATCATCTTCAGTTCTGGTGGATGGTTCGTCATTGAATGGCAATGTTTGGTTGAAATTCAAATTCAGTCAGGCAAAAAATGGTTGCTAAATGTGAATGCAGCGGTTCTAGTGAAGAGTTGTCACAGAGCTGGCAAATTGTGCAATGATAAGTTTCGTCAATTAGTCTTTGACATCCACAGTACAGCAAGACAAAAAATTATTGGTCCTGGGAAGATGAAACTTTGCTCCCTTTATTGGTTATAGGTGGCAGTTCTCCACAACTTTGTTTTGCTTGCAGCAGCTGATGTTGATGTTGATCAGCAGTGTTTCCTTGTTTTCGTAGCAGTCAAGTCAAAGAAACCGGATTCTCCTCGATGTTTTTGTGATGAATTCAAGCCGGGTTCTCCACCATGTAATGTAACGGGTGGTGTTACATTTGGAATGTTATTATGAAGCAGAAATGAAGGAGCTCAGGTACAGTTTTGGTACATTTCATCGATGCAAAGTGTTTATTCACAATCGTTCAGAAATATCATGATGAAGTTCAATGACAAGTTAAATGACGAGTATGTACATCAGAGTAAAATATAGAAGTATCAAGATGCAGGAGAGAGAGCAAAATCAAGTAGAGGTTGACTCTCTGATGTCGAAATCATGATCTCTCTTGGGGCCTTGGAAAGAACACCAAACTTGGAAATGTTCAATGGGTGATGGGTGAGAATTTTGGTAAGACATCCAATCAAAAAGGGATAACTAAAAAGAGTGACCAAAGGGGTTGTCCTAAGGGGTGATGTTTGACCAATTAAAAGAGGGGGGTTCTTTTGTGGCGGAGGAAGTATTATAAGATAAGGGGCAGACAAAGAGTCTGGTGGTTCACAAGGTGTGTGTATATAATCTTTGAGTAATTAAACCGGGGACAAAGAAGGGTTGTTACAAGGGTGATTGAATGACTCCTTGATGTAAACATCAAGCAAGGGTAATTAACGACAGGAAATTAATAGTAAATAATCTTGGTGTTATATTCTGAGGTGAGTTTACAAAAACAAGGGAATTTAAGTTGAGTTGTTAATGAACAGGAAGTTATCCCCAAAATATCCTAAATATACATTACAATATTATGCATTATGCAGGTGGAAAAAAAAAAATGGTGACTGCCATGGTGCCATTTTGCCTTGTAGTTCTGTCACAGATGGGCAAAGTAGCAATGGCATATTATGTTCCTTATCCATGTGGATGTTGCAATGATGCATTCGTATATGAGATTATAAAGAAAACTAGGCAAAACAAATCATGATGGCTGCTTTGATTATCATTATTTGTGATTATTGATATTTCTGTTTCCAGTAGGATTCAATGTTCATGAAAGATTGGTTATGGTTTAATATGTAAAGACTTGTCTTTCTCAAATGTCATCTTCTGCTTCATTAAAGCTCTCATTAGTCTTTTTTTGTCATATTCTTTTTTTTTTTTTTATTTCAGAGGGTTGATTGAGGGGGAATGTGCCTTACTCTTTGTTTTACAGAGGATCCAAATGAGCTTGTCCAGTTGAATAGTATTGTTCTTAGCAGACGCTGCATTCTTGAGGTAAAGGCAAAAACTAGTACAGTAATGAGAATCCTGCAAAGAATGTACTCAGGGGATTTCACAAAATGATGGTCTCTGTGAACTCAAGCTATGTTATTTGTTGTTTTTGTTGTTGTTTTTATTTGTTTGTTTATTATTGGTGATTTTCTTTTCTTTATCTAGTTTTAAAGGGGGCTATATCCTGACCAAAGCATCTATTAATCTCATGCTACTGTAATGATATGAAACTACTGATTATTGCATATGTAACAGTGAAAGAAAGCACATGAAACAACAAATCTGCTGTAAGAGCAATGATTGGCAAAATCATTTGATTCGTGCAAATATTGGTTTTCTGGATCCAATTGTGAGAACTTCTTGGCATTAGTATCATGCAGTTTAAATGGCCAGTTCTGTATTGTACACTCTGTGTGCATGTACTTCTGCATGTTTTCGTCACATTGGAGAGTAAAGACTCAGTTACTCAATAAATATGAATTTCTTTTATGTGCGTACACCCTGCAATGTGTGTCACTTCCTTTATTAGGTTGGTTTTCAACACCGGCCACAGACACCCATTGTTTGATATAACTGTGTGGTTATTTTTTTTCCCCCAGGTTTTTGTTGAGGGCATTCATAGACAAGTGTGTGAACAAGTATCATGTAGACAAAAGTCATGTGACTAGTGAATTTACATGCAACAGGTACTTGTTTCTATTTTCTCATAGTGTCTTCTTTTGTTTTGATAGTTATTGAGCTTTACAATACATTGCACAATAATTACATTTGTACAGCACTCTGATAATAACTTTCATTTA
Source organism: Diadema antillarum (assembly GCF_040938485.1). Taxonomy (NCBI): domain Eukaryota; kingdom Metazoa; phylum Echinodermata; class Echinoidea; order Diadematoida; family Diadematidae; genus Diadema; species Diadema antillarum. The sequence goes on along the minus strand of NW_027271285.1, from coordinate 740,868 downwards.
TTTGTTTCCTAGCACTTTACATCATATCATCGTCTATGAAGCTGTTGCTACACACTGTATATACAGTAGTACATACATGCACTTTATGTTTACTCAATTTCTCTTTAAATGCTACAGTATTGTACACACAAAACAATTTCACCTTTAACAAACCCTATTTTATTTTCAGTTTAACAAAAGAAATACGTCCGAGCCACAAGGATATGACCAAATGTCTACAAACTGCATGGAGACAGTTGCGGAAACTTATCGTCACTATGATCATGATTCCCATGAGGGGAAAAGAGGACTGTTTAAAAAACAAACAAACAAACAAAAACAAACAAAACAAAACAAAACTATCAAGCTCCCTGGGTCTGACTTCAATCGAGAATAGGAGGGAGGATTCCTCTTCATGAAAGATCGAAGATTCAGGCAATTCTTGGAATTAGTGACCTATAGGTGTTAGAAAAACTCTCTTTTGAGGTCGAGGACCTTAAACTGTGGCACAGCAACACATCATTCGCCTAAATATTTTGCTACGATCAGAATCCCTGCTTCCTTGGCACCGTAGCCTTCTCAAGAGTGATTTTAGAGATTAACTCAGAGAAGCTAACATTGAAAAGCCCCTATCGTGATAGTGGAGCAATTCAAGACAGGTATGTGCTGAAGGTCTTTAGGATGGTAGACACCAGATACATGCACAATGTAGATACAATTCACTCTGTAGTCTCAGTCATAATTATGTGCTTAGGATGGCTCTCTGTTTGAAAAAAAAAAATAAAAAAAAAAATAAAAAATAGAAAATAATGATCCATGTATTGCACTCACGAGAAGGCTACGGAAAACCGGGGATTTTCATCATATAGTGAAACATTTACAGGGGTGGTATGGTATTGGGTAAGGTGAGGACTCGGCTTTCAACTTTTTGCAAAATACATGTATTTAGATACCACCTTATAAAATGTAAAAAAAAAATGCAAACATACAATTCTAATTCCAAGTTTATTTAATGAAAATCGGTTTTGAAATGGTTGAGATATCAAAAACACGGGAAAGAATTATGCTCTTTTGTACACATATTTCATAAAAGATTTTGCATTATCAAAAAAAAAAGAAAAAGATAAGCATAAAAAAAAAAAAATTGGAAACCTGAAGCCCCATCTCAACCGACACTGTACCACCCCTCTAACTTAGCTCCCCAGCAAAATTACTAAAGGTTGATAGAAGCCTTGAAGGGATGGTACAGTTTCTGTTGAGGCGGGACTTCAGGTTTCCAGCGTTTTTTTATGGTAATTTTTTGGAGATAATTAGAAATCTCTTATGAAATATGAAATAACATATTATTCTAATTGGAATTCAAAGTTTATTTGATGAAAATCGGTTTTGACATGACCATGAAATAAAGATTCATGGAGAGGTTTCTAAGTACCTCGAACAAAAAAGTTATCAACTAAATCCTCACCTCAACCAGCACATTGTACTATATCACTGCTGTTACCTTGATATTGTATTCAACCATGTGTTTCTTCTGCTTATTTTCCAACCGCCTTGCTGCTGTCATTGAAGTCAAGCGTCAAGTCCTCGTGCTCTTTTGGGCACTTACTTAGTTCACAAGGAATTGCTTGAATCTGCGATATTTTATGAAGAGAGGTACTCCCTTATTCTTTGTAGAAGTCAGATGGAGCTTGATTTTCAGGGGTGCACGTCATGAGATCGACACCCACGAGTCATACAGCCCACAAGTCAAACAGCTCACAAGTCATACAGCCCATGAGTTATACAGCTCACGAGCAGGCGCGCCGGAAGCAGTTTTGGATTGGGGGGCAAACACTGGAGGGGGCTCAAGATTAGACCATGCATATGTTACACAATATACACATACACACACACACACACACACACACACACACACACACGCACGCACACACATCTATTATATATATATATATATATGTATATGATGTATGTATATATATGTATATGTCATGTCATGTATATATATATATATATATATATATATATATATATATATATATATTTATATTATATGTAAAGTGGCGTACGGTGGGTCGAAACATGGGGGGAACCATCAAGTAATTTTGACGGTCTGTATGCTTGTGCGTGTGTGCGTGAGCAATAATGGGACTACAATACATTACGGAATGTGATACATTCAACAACGCAGTCATTGAGGAACATTGTACGTTTTCCTTACATGGATTATGGAATGACGGTGTGAAACGATCGACAAATTATATACTGTCAGCAACATAAGGTGAATGGCATAACAATAAAATGCGAGCGAGCGAAGCGAGCGAACTTGAAAATTTTGATATTCTACAGTTCCAAAACTGGAGTTTTAATTGTAGCTATATATTTCGCTTTGGAAATTAATGGGGCGGTGCATCGGGCGCAACTGCTGGCAATTACTGGCAGCAACATTAGGAGAATGGCATAAGGATTCAATGCGAGCGAGCAAAGCGAGCGAGCTTGAGAATTTTGACATTTTACAGTCCAAAAACTCCCGTTTGTAGCTACATATTTCGCTTTGGAAATTAAGGGGGGGGGGGGGGCATCGGGCGCAACTGCTGGCAATTACTGGCAGTAACGTTAGGAGAGTGGCATAACGATTCAATTCGCGAGCGAGCTTGAAAATTTTGACATGTTACAGTCCCAAAACTCCCGTTTGTAGCTATATTTATCTTTCGCTTTGGAAATTAAGGGGTGGGGGCATCGGGCGCAACTACTGGCAATTACTGTCAGAAACATTAAAAGAATGGCATAACGATTCAATGCGAGCGAACGAAGCGAGCGAGCTTGAAAATTTTGACATTCTGGAGTCCAACAACTGCCGTCGTAGCTATGTTTTTCGCTTTAGAAATTAAGGGGGAGGCGCACCGGGCTCAACTGCTGGATGCGAGCGAGCGAAGCGAGCGAGCTTGAAAATTTTGACATTTTACAGTCCAAAAGCTGCCGTTTGTAGCCATATTTTTTCCCTTTTATTCATATATATACATATCTATTTTATTTTCTTTGTTTATTCATTTATTCTTCTTCTTATTATTATTTTTTTTTTGGGGGGGGGAAATGCGTTTTGCCCCCCCCCCCCCCCCCACTTTTTGGATGGGGGGGGGGGGGGCGGCCGCCCCCCTGCCCCCCCCCCCCCCACTTCCGGCGCCTATGCTCACGAGTCATACAGCCCATGAGTTCGACACTAAGCCAACAAGGCCCACGAGACCTGTTGAACTCGTGGGCTGTTTTTACCTAGTGTCGAACTCATGGGCTTAATTTGCCTAGTGTCGAACTCATGAGCTGTATGACTCGTGAGCTGTATGACTCATGGACCTGTTTTCAATGTCGAACTCGTGAGCTGTATGACTCGTGGTGTCAGTCTAGTGGGATGACCCCGATTTTCAGTTTTATTCGTTTGTTCGTTTGTTTGTTTGTTGTTTGTTTGGGTTTTTTAAGTAAGATTTCCCTTTTCACTGGTTGGAGTCATGATAGTGATGATAAGTCTTCACGACTGTCTCGGTGCAGCTACGTAGACATTTGGTCGTTGCGGCCCCTGAAGACAATGTACAACCTCAATCATACTGTGTTATGTATACCATTGAAGGAAAACCACTTGACGTAGTGTTCGGTGTTTCTTGCAATGAGCTGACAGATATTCATAGGTTTCTGGTCTCTAGAGATTGTTCATATTCACTGACTGAGTTCTAATAGTATAGTTTTGGTTGAGATGGGGATTCAGGTTTCAAGCTTTCTTTGTGAAATAATGAGAAACATTATGAAGTTTATGGAACCTCCTATAGTGAAATTACGAAAGGGCACGAGAATAAATAAGAGGTAGTCAAAGTTAACCTGTTTAAAAATTGGTTTTGAAACAGCTGAGAAATCCCCCCAAAAAGGTCCTAATTAAAGGTGGGACCCAACTTTCATTACCACCATTTGGTTTGATACATTTTTGTATATATCAGATATTTCAAAACCGATTTTCGTCAAAATAGACTGTGAATTCTTCGTAGAATTGTATGCTCCTACTAAATAGTTCTTGGTTTCAAATTAGGCCTATCTCGCCAAAAACTTTAACTTGAATACACATCCCAACCAAAACTACACAATCCCATTAATTCTTTCAGCAGCATTGCTGGCAACGTTGACCAATCTTTTCAAATAAGAATGATGGTTTGAGACAAAGTTACAGTGGTTTGCTCTTTCGTGTCATCTACCAGTCTCCTTCCTCCACTTTTTAGTTTTAATACTTTCTAGATAATGCCGCTTATTTCGAACTCTAGCCATTCGCTCTGTCTCCACAGGGCATCCCAGCATGATCCCAGAATGTCGATACAGGACTGGCGATTATAACAAATTCTTCCAGACCGTTATCATCCTTGTAGAATTATCGAAATTTTGTTTCGGCCGACAATAGCATAGTAGTTAAAGCTAGTAGGCCTACAAGTAGTACAACACAAGAATAGTCCCTAATAATTCTTGTACTCTTGTATAGACAATAATCATGGGACCTAGTTGTTCATGCGAGATATAACCGTGGTCGTGACAATGGGATCTCAGTGTATTTGCTGTCTCCTTCATGGCTGAAAATTCAGCGACATCTTTCAAGGTTTGGGGGTCCAGACGTCTTATTCTCTTGACAATACCATGAAATTCAAGGCAAAATAATTTTCACTGACACTTGGATTGTCATGCCGCCCTCTTTTGATACTAAATTGACCTGATTACCGAGCAGTGCGTACGCTTGTTACTTCATTTTCGGATTAACATATTTTCGGAAATGACGCACAATAAATGTCTGGACGACTTTGATGAACGAACCCTATATCTCATTTCCGGTTTGTAAAAATTTAGGTAAACGGAATTTGTGTTTGGGAGTAGTGAATCCTCGGAAAACCAATCGTATTTCATTTTGGGATTCGAATGGCTTCGGAATACATTGTAATAAACAATATCTGGACGTACAATATTATTTACAAGCACGTTATAAGGAAATACATATTGGGCCTATTATTGCTCAATACCACCTGTAAGTTTCTGACGTCACACTCGTAGTCGAGATTGCTGCCCGCAATTTGTTGCTTGCTGTCAAACATTCCATCATTAAAGGACAAGTTCACCTTCATAAACATAAGGATTGAGAGAATGTAGCAATATTAGTAGAACAAATCATTGAAAGTTTGAGGAAAATCGGACAATCCGTTCAAAAGTTATGAATTTTTGAAGTTTTTGTGCAGTAACCGCTGGATGAGAAGACTACTGCAGTGTATGAATAACTTAGATGTCACATGCGTACAACAATATGAGGAAAATATAAAGAGATTTTCACAAAATTTCATCTTTTGAAAAAAGTACACATTCCCTTGACTCGTTACCGACATATGTTATGGGTAATATTATTCCCCCTGCCCTTAGAAAGAGGCAAGTCAAGTGCTCTTTTATTATGCGAAAAAAGTGAAAATATGTTAAATTTTCTTTACATTTTCTTTATATTGTTGTACGCATATGACTCATAAGCTATAGTAGTCTCCTCATACAGCGGTTCCAACACAAAAATTTGAAAAATTCATAACTTTTGCATCGATTGTCCAATTTTCCTCAAACTTTCACTGATGCGTTCTACTAATATTGCAGCATTCTCTCAATCCTTATGTTTATGAAGGTGAACTTGTCCTTTAAAGACCTATCAGAACAAGTCTTACGATATTTGGTGAGACTCGCGGCTGGGGAAGGGGTTGCTCTCACGCTCCACCTAAAGAAAGCATGGATTTTCAACCTCGAAGAAAAGTCACAATTTGAGACAATTCATGTTCATATCTTTTTTAAAGTAAGAATAAGCCAAAATACATATATGCATTTTGTGTTTAGCACGTAGAACATCTTCCATAATCGCACGATTTACAGCTTAAAACTGGTATAAAGCTTCTGAAATGTGACATAGGATCAGGCGGAACTGTAACATCCAGATGTTGAGGACGAAGTTCATCTCTGGCATACACGGCAACTCCACCTCCTCTTGTTTTCTGACGTGATTTGTAGAAAACGTCAAAATCAGCGACCATACATCGTCTGAATCGGTTGATCGTGGCTAAACCAGGTTTCAGTCGCCACAGCGAATCCGACGTTTTGATCGAGAATGACGGCATAAAACTCGTCAAATTTGTTGTTCAAAGATCTGCCTTTGGTAGGAAGAAAAGATGGCAGTGCATAAGCCTTTCTGTTGATTTGAGTAGGAATTTGAATTAGGTTGCACACGCTGACTTTCTCTTGACCCGATTTTTGGCGTTTGTCGTCAGGATTCGGATTTTGTGTGAACCTGCCCGACATCAACGAGTTCTCCAGACACCGCATTCCATGGTAACGCGTATTGTGTCCAGGGGTAACTGCGAAGCTCTGGTATTACGTAATCGGTGGAGGCGCACTCATTGTTAGGGTAATAGAAGGCATGGGGCACTGAACTTGACATAATACACTCGGCCAAAAAAAAAAAAAGTAAACGCTTTTTCAAATTAAGATCTCTCATAGAATATTTGGCTGAAAGCTAATGTATTATATACCATGATTGAAGGTATTGGCTACCAACCCTATTAGGTCAACAAAAAGGGAAACTTAACGAGTTGAACACCTTTGTTTTTCTCTTCCAGGGCACAAAAGTAAAAATTGCAAAACTGAACAAGTTGTCATTCATGCGTATGTGCTCTTCCATAGAACAATGAGAACAAACAAAAAATTTCACACAAAAAGAAACATAAATTAAGTTGCAAAAACAAACCTTTGATCTCTATGATATCTGTAAAGCCCAAAAGACCAATGAAGGCTAAAAATAATGCAGGAAAATAAAGCAACTTATGTCAAATGTAAATTCAAATGAAATAAGAGAAGTTCAACAAAAATGGTACAAATTTGAACTTTTTTTTCAGATTGGAAAATTGCGAATAATGTTTGGTTCTTGAAATTGTCACATGGATTTTAAATCACTAGTTTAAAGGAAATAGATAGATAGATTCTGCCCATTTAATCATCTTTATGCATTTTATTCCCTATTTCATTTGAACTTTGACTTGACAGAAAATTCTTATTTTTCCCCTTTAGGGAACAAAAACTTATTTTTCCCATTTCATTCAAGTCTCTAATTGTGTTAAACTGGTCTTTTGTTGTCAATATTATCGTGAAGGGCATTTGCAAATGAAAGAGAACATGTCATTTTTGCCATTTTTAATTTTGTGCCTTGGAGGACAAAAACGAATGTGCTCACTCATGCGTACAGCTTAATAGCCAATTAATAATACATTGACTTTCAGAAAAATCTTCTGTCGGAAAATAGCATTCAACACAGACATACTAAAGCTTTTCGACATGCACTCATCAGAGTGAAATCGCATGAATGAACAGACAGCCAGAAACGAAACAATGAAGCGAAGGAAACCATACGGGCGAAATGGCGAGCTGTGATTGGCTGAAAGGTAAACAAAATAAGCCTTGCTGCCAGCCGTTAGGTTGATTAATGCTAAAATGATCTTCTATGAAAAATAATATGACCTCGAAAAAGTGTTTACTTTCTTTATTTGCTGTATATTGGAGGGGTAGGTGACCTTTTGCCGGTACACTCACCGACGATAGACAAAGGATCTTCTGTGGGCATTGGATCCTCTCGGTGTCGATCTCAGCAAACAGAGGGGGACTTCGCCTGCCTAGTTCCTTCTTGGTGGGACTACACGGTAGCGCGTAATGTACACAAAACGCGGACGTGAAAACTGATGGCAAAAAGTGTCATTTTTCATCCATGCTGAGCTGTAACACACACACAATTTCTAAACTGAAGGCTAGCAGAAACACAATATAAATATATTAATGATATCATTGACATAAAGAAGGAATAACAGTGGTATCAGTGGTAGCACTCGGAAAAAAATGGGAAAATAAGGCTGTTCTTGAAAAATGGTGATATTTGAAAGTTTCTGAACTGTGTGTATGTCGCCCTCTCCAGATGTAGTACAACTATAATGCCACAACATATGCCACAGAATAATGACCAGTGTGAGAAGAATATTATATTTGAATTAGCCCTCAAGACAAAAGAAAATTCTATTTATCTATAAAAAGGATAGAAAAAGAAAACGTCTTTCTTTTTTTTTTCCTGGGATATCTGCATCGTATGTTTTAGGCTATGTTATAAAAGTAAATCAACAAAAATGATACATATCAAGCTGGAACGACAGCACCCTCGCGATATTTTTGTTAATACGTCTGTCCACACTCATGAATTTGCGGTTTCGTGTCCTTTTTGGAAATAGGATATTTGGATATACATGCCGAGATTTGATATCATGATATTAAAAAAGTGTATGATATTAAAAAAAAACAGATGTTTCAAAACCCGTGAATTTGCGCATAATGAACTGGCCTAAACATCACATATAGGGAAGATTGCCAGCGGAAGTAAACGTTGCTGTCTCTTTAGTTTGACCTTGATGCATACTGCGTGTTTGAAATGATAAATTAGACCTATGTGGGTTCGATGTCTGTGTTTGTGTGTATGTTCGTGCGTGTGTGTGACTTTTCAACTAATGTCATGCCTACTTGACATTTCACCCGATATTACCCGGGTAATAACAGGTAATAGTTATTACCACGGTAACACCAGTGGGTAATAACGGGGAAATAGTATATAGGCGAATCTTTCCCCGTTATTACCCGAACCCAATACAAGTATTACTCCATTTACCAAATATTACCCGGTATAATATTATGATGTAGCCGATATATCCAGCATTTCCATGTTATTACCACCCGATAGTTACTGCATTTACCCAACATTACCCTGATAATCATGACTGTATTCACCCGATATTACCCGTTTGGTGAAACTGCTATTATTTCCAGCATTTCCACGTTTTTACCACCCGTTGTTACTGCATTTCCCCAATATCCAGTACGATGTAACCGATATAACCCACATTCCCATCATTACCACACGATATTATCAAAAATAAAGATTAAGGGTTGAATTGGGCATGAAATTATGAGATTATAATTATTAGGCACAATTTTGGGATAAATGCCCTACTCCTATAATTCTAATTGTATCCTAACCTAACCTGTTCCTGTCCTACCATCTGTACCAGCCTGATGTTGTTGCGTGAAAACATGTTTACTAAGATTAGGTCACACACTATTTGAATATTCATGAATATGGATGAATGTTACTGTTATTACCAAGGTTACAACGTTATAACCAAATAAAGCCATTCAACATTACCTATATTACCCCTTATCACCCTGTTGTAAATCGGTAAAATGTTGGTTTCAACATGGTGATAACATGGTAATTTGTGGAACTTGAAAATTTTGCTGGGATTGCTACGAGATTACTGTTATTACTCAAGTTTGCAATGTTATAACCAATTAAAGCCATTCAATATTACATAATTACCCCTCATCACCTTGTTGTCACTCGGTTAAAATGTCGGTTTCACAGGGGTGATAACAGTATTTTTTTTAAACTTGAAAATCCAGTCGCCGGGATTGCTGTAAGATTACTGTTATTACTCAAGTTTGCAAGGTTACAACCAAACGAAGCCTTTCAACATTACCCATATTACCCCTCATCACCCTGTTGTAACTCTGTAAATATATAATGTCGGTTACATCAGGGTGATAACAGTAACAGGGAATATCATTTGGGTATACATGGCAATAACGGTAATATTAACCTGGTCTCAGTCAAATTTCGGGGCGACATTACCGGTAATATCCGGTAATTTTGGTAATTGGTAACAAATTGCCTAGTGGGTGATTTGATATTCTGTATACGCGTGCATTTTGTCCACAGAGGCCTATCAAAATTATGTGCTATGACTTATACAGTTGTGTGTTGTTGTTGTTGTTGTTGTTGTTGTTGTTATTTTGGATTGTTTGTTTGTTTGTTTGTTTGTTTTCAAATTCATGGTGAGAAAACTTCAGTCTACCGAACTATTTAGGCTGTATTTAGGTGATGAGGGAACCGTGGGCTACTTAATCATGATATAGTGGTGATGATAGGCCTATATAATCAACAGAAAACCTTCATGGCCTATTATGCTAACATAATTTTGTCTCCATTTTCCCCCATTGCGCCGTTGCTTATACCCAATATGCATTCCGACAACAACGGAAATAAATATGATTATCCTCTACTTTATGTATTAATCAGATTTAAAGGACAAGTCCACCTTCATAGACATATGGATGGAGTGAATGCAGCAATATTAGTAGAACACATCAATGAGAGTTTGAGGAAAATTGGACAACCCGTTCAAAAGTTATGAATTTTTGAAGTTTCTGCTCAGTTACTGCTGGATGAGAAGACTACTGTGACTACAGCTTGTGATGTCACATGTGTACAACGATATAAAGAAAACAAAGAAAATTCAACATATTTTCACTTTTCTCGCATAGTGAAAAAAACGCTTGACTTGCCTCTTTTAGGAGGCAGGAGGAATAATATTACCCTTAACATACATCAGTGACAGGTTTAGGAAATGTGCACTTTTTTCAAAAAATTAACTTTTGTGAAATTCTCTTTATATTTTCCTTATATCGTTGTACGCATGTGACATCATGCACTGTAGTAGTCTTCTCATCCAGCAGTGACTGCACAGATAATTCAAAAATTCATAACTTTTGAATGGGTTGTCCGATTTTCCCCAAACTTTCACTAATGTGTTCTAATAGTCTTAGTCTTGATGCATTCACTCAATCCTTATGTAAGCCGCTGGACTTGTCCTTTAACATCTAGACTAGTAGGCCCTAATGAATTTATGATAAGAATGATGAAGATTATAATCATGATCCTAATGATAGGCCTAGTCATAAGCGAATTAATCAGATCCAGGAAAATATCAGGGTATCATTGGAATTGCAGCTATACCATTACGGGGACCGTTTCATGAAAGTTGTCAGCCCTGACAAATTGTCAGTCACTGACAATTACCATGGTAACAGTCAGTGACAAGAGCTTCTCAGCCAATCAAACCCGAGGATTTTTGCTTAAATTGTCAGCGCTGACAAGTACTAGTAGTCAGCGCTGACTAAATTGATGAAACATTCCCCCGGTCTATGGTGATGTAAGGAAGCTGGCGTAGTTGCACTAGTTCCGCGTTAATCGACCGTGCAAACACACGATCAACTTACCGCTATTACAACACCTAAATGATCGATCGTATGGTTTATAGCATTGCCTCCTGATCTTTGTTCGCGGCGAAGTCAATAGGCACTACTCCTACAAGCAAGACGCTGGCAGACAGGGTGAACTGTACGGATTTGCTTACGATTCGCGCATATTATGTCTGCCGCTCGCAGCTGCCCTTGAGCTCATACACAATCATGTACTCCATGTAGCCACAACAGAACACAGCAGTCCACATACACGGTACTTTCGCTTAGACCATACTACACATGCATGTATTTGTGTGCGCGGGTGAACAGCTGCCCACGTGGGTACCAGGCGTTGCATAACCAACACCACACAGAATCGTTGAAGAACACCGATCGTGTACAGTATACAAAGCATTTTCCTTACCAGAAAAAGGTGAGTAAAACATTGATCTGGTCTATTTAAAGGCCACGTGCTAAATGCATTTTTTAACCCATCATGCCGAGGGCTACCATTCATGTACAACCTTACGCAGCTAGATCTACTGCATGGCAGTGGACGGATGGATTTGGAAATTGCCCAAATTTAATACTAATAAGTTTCTCCATCGGAGATATGGCCATAGCGTCGAGTACTGCAGAAACCAGAACCAATATTAATATACATTCTTTGTAATTGTCCACGCCCATTGGGTAGCTTTTGGGGGATTCCCCTACGATACCATGAATCTTGTCTTTTCCTTCGCCAGCGCAGCGAAACTGCAAATCTGTCGATCGCTTGGAGCCGCGTCCTCATACAGCGTCATATTAATGATGTGCGTATGAAGACGAAAAATGGGGAGAGGGGATTTCCCCCTCCTGTCTCGTAGATCCACTAGATATGGATAGGGCGGACGAGCTGATCCCACATGAGCACGTCGAGATAATGGTTCAAGTACGGGTGCGCGATATATACTGTTAAATTGAAGTAGCGTGCATTATCAACGTTTTACCCTTTAATAGCACATTTTTAATGATTTTGACCGTAACACTGCATTCCCCTGCAATCATTCTGATCAATTAATGTAATGGCCAATAGCATTTCCCAAGTGCAAGATGAATTAGCCGTGTGCCCGGAAAAAAAAAATGAAAAAAAAAAGGGAAAGAGAAGGGGGGGGGGGGGAGCTAAAAAAGAGGTTCACAGGTATATTTATTCATGCATGTATTTGTGATCGTCCGTGTCTGCCCTTCAATCTTTTTACTTTACCTTTTCATCTTTGTAAAGAAAGATAGCTAAACCAAGGAGGTGTCGCTGTGACTAAAAAGTACAGATTTACAATCATTATGATACATTAATTGGCTTTGAATTTATTTCCTTCTTGTTTTGTAATTTCCTTTTGCGTCTTTTAAGAAAAAAAAATCAAATGAATACCGATGGATATATCCTGCCAGTGAAAGATCACTGAGTCAGACCACTTTTGTTTTTGATGAGATACACTTAAGTTTGTTTATGCATGTGTTTGTGATTTTCAATAGGCATGAAAACTACTGATGAAATAGGTAAAGTCCACTACATTTCATTCGTGTACTTGAAATTACTGCTGTGTCAATTCAAGTTGTTTGAATAATAATTTGCGCAGATGTAAAAATTGTGCAAAATATAAATTCCAAAGGAGCAAGAAGTCCCACATCATTGTAAATTGATAAGTTAATGTTATAAAGCTTTGTCTCTAAGTTCATTTAAGAAAATCAGCCGTCTGGTTACACATTATGATTTGTCTCTTAATTTCAGAAATTAGCCATCTGGTTACACACACATTTCTGAGAAAACCTGTCATCCTTCAAGTCTCTCAGACCGCGACTGGTATGCATTGAGTCTCTTGTCTGTATCGTGTGGAAGAGTACAGCATTTGCCATGAATTTATCTACAGCGTCAGCAGTAGTCAGGCGAGGTGAGTTGAAATACGGTGGTTTCTCATTGGGCCCAAAGTATGGAAGCTCCTACTGGGTTTACCCAATGATGCTTGCATTGTAAACTTGCAGAAAGGGAATCCAGATGGCAATGCAAGATATTGAAGTGACAACAAAGGAACTGGAAAAAATCAAAGTAAATAGAAATACATGGGTGAACAATATAGATACCCTGCACGTACAAATAACGTCCCCCCCCCCCAAAAAAAAGGAAAAAGCAAAGCTAGTAAATGAATCAGGTCAATGAATGGTATCCTTTAGGTATACAAACCTGAAAATACCCTTGTGTATAAAACAACCTGCAAACCGCACTCAGCATACTCAACATTCTGAGCATTCTGAGTCGAAGATGACATGAATACACGTATTATACTTGTAGCACTAATATCATACTCACATAAATAATTGTGATATATTAGCTCAATGTATTTCCACTTGCATTGACGCGGCCGTATCCACCTTCGTGAATTTTGCTAAATTAGAAGTTCTTCCTTGGGTGGCCGGGGGGGGGGGTGGTAGGGGGAGGGGGAGGGGAGGGGGAGATGATTGTATTCAATCCCTGCCCCTTTGAAGAACAAACATTTTTGTTAAGTGATGAAGACATTTATACTCATCTACCCGACACTAATACAGCATAATTGATTAGCTTTTCCTTGTCAAACATGATATTCATTTTTTGACAATATAGCTTAATTAAGATTCGTAACCATCAAACAACATACCAGTCCCACCTGTTCAAAGAATTGTTTTCGTAAAGGAGACAATAAGGGAGAAAACAGTTTAAAAGGGGGCAATATACGAATGGATGATATCTGATCGTAGCACTTATCAATCTTGGTGAGAGATACAAGTGTAGAATCATTTAGCAAAGGTATTTTGTGGGAAACTTAATATTGAAAGATAAGACATCAGCTTGAAGCTTTTTCCCCAAAGTTCAATATTTCATCAAATAACTTAAACTTTATTTGACATATATGTGCAAATTTTTTAAACCTTCATTAAGCCAAGATTATTGTTGATCAGTACTTCAATAACACAGTGTAAAGAGACAGTACATGTATTAAAGACTTGCGAACTGGTGAGATGTGAAGTAAAAATGCAGCCAGTGTTCTTTGGACATGATTTTTTTTCTTTTGATGTATTTCAGAAGAGTAAAGGCAGAAATAGATGTGAACCATCTGCTTGCATTGCCTAGCAAGAATTTTTACCATATGGCATCATTTCTTGTTTCATTAACATGTATTTATTTTCTTAGCAGAAAAGATGTGCTGTTATGTTTTCGTTACTGTGGTTTGTTTGTTAGTTAGTTGGTTGGTTGGTTGGTTGGTTGGTTGGTTCGTTCGTTATAATCTAGTCGTAACACACGCTCTGTTTGTACCTCAGATTAAGCGGACTTCAGACAAGTTTAATGGAGGGGTAATCTCTAACCCTACGTGCGTTGTTTGTTTGCAAGCTGCCTCAGTATAATTGTAGGTTCCCGCTGCCGTAATATACTCTGAGATAAGAGCACATATTGATTATGACAAGCAAATGTCCATTGCAAACAAAATCGTCCCGTAATTGAAGTCAGTGTGTACTATCTACTCCGTACACCATTTGAGATTCGTAAGCTGATAATGTGCAGGAATATCAGCTGGTTTTATGCTCAATATCAGGCGTAGATATTGCACACTATAGTCTTGACGATAGGCAGTGGCAAGTTTCAAATCTCTTGTTGTTATCAGGAAAATCCAGGAACTGTATAAATCCTGTCGTTTGCAATTTTGCATGGTGATGTAAATGGGGATGAGAAGTCTGTGGTGACACTTTGTGTTTTATTGCAAAATCCACTTATTCCGTGTGTATAAATCCTCTGTGTTATTCCTGCTAGACATATTAATATTATTGAACACGGAATGAGGGGATGATATATATAATACATTATTGTAATGTTTTGAAAATAATCGTTATTCTTACCATTTGCAAAGGAGGATCCGAAATCATGGTTCTTTGTCTTGTGCAGTTTATTCGAACATAATGACCTCTCGTATAGCAATGTTCAACCGTATTTATAGAAGTTGTTGTTTGTTTATTCTTAAAATTTCATAAGACATCCACCATCTGAGGCATTTTTTTTTTACCAACATAGGGAATTCTGTAGAGGGCACATCGCATCATATTAATATGTTTGGCAGAGCTTCAAGTTTGTAAATAACATAGTGAAATATACAATGTATCTATAGTACCCACAGATTTACATTGCCAAATAACAGGACATGTCTCAATCTGCCCTCCCTGCATTTGATCTATAGGAAGAAGATAATCGTTGTAGGATGTGTAAACATGCCCTGATTTGGCATCTTCAATACACACATTTGTGTCGGCAGGCGTCAAGTGCACACTGATAAGTTTTGTATGGACACTATACTTCAAACAACCAAAATCACAGCACAACCTTTCATTCAAATTCTAAAGATTTTGTTGGTTAAGTGGTTTCCAAGGAAGAACCAGCTCTGAAAAAGATCTACATGTTGGAGCATGGTAGTCTGCAGGGCACTGTTCTCCACTATTGATTTTGATTTCGTTTGAATTTATTGAGTATAAAATTTCATAAAACAAGCTGAGTCAGGCATGGCACCTGATCCATTGAAACTCAACCAGCGTGGAAATGTACATAATAATTTTGTATTATGTTACATCGCAAATCTATTCATTTTCATTTACTCCAAACTTATTATCCCAAATTAATATTATATAGACTGCTCATGCAGCGTACATTCCAAGCCAGAAGTATCAGTTTTAGATGTTTTTAGTTTTATATCGGATTAACATCAATACTCGTACATTTCATTCGTATGATGTTGATGTCCAAATCTATAAACTATTCAAAATGATGTAGCCAGTAGGTTAACATTTTAGTTGGATTGGCGACAAGTTTTGTTTTGCTATCTTTTTCATTCATTATCATTCTGACTATTGGCGAGATGCAGATCAAGAGTGACAGTTGTGGGTGAATAGTTCAACAATAGTTTACAGATAAACAAGAAATTAGTCCCCTTTATGATAAATTAAAGCTTTGGGTTTCTGACTTAAACATGTTTACTGCAGATAAAGTGTTGTTTTTTATGCTATAAATGATAACACCACCATAACAATGACCCCATAACGACTTTCTCTCGGAAAGATTTGTGATTGTTATTTGTCTTATCTTATGTTCAGGTCTGAGGAACTTCGGGCCCCAACATTGCATTCAGCATTGTCGACCATTTAGTGTGCAAAAGAAAGATGTCTCCGATGAGTTTACCCATGTCATCGTGGGAGCAGGGTCAGCGGGATGCGTGCTTGCCAACCGTCTCTCAGCAGATCCCAGCAACAGGGTTCTTCTCTTGGAAGCCGGGAGGAAGGACCACACTTGGCAGATACACATGCCTGCTGCCCTAATTTATCCCCTGGCCAGCAAGCGGTACAACTGGTATTACCATACTGTTTCTCAACCCCACATGGACAACCGAAAGATGTACTGGCCCAGGGGCAAAGTGCTTGGTGGATCTTCCTCCATCAATGCAATGTGTTATGTCAGAGGGCATCCCTATGACTATGACAGGTGGGAGACAGAGGGAGCAAAAGGCTGGTCCTATGCAGACTGCCTCCCGTACTTCAAACGTGCACAGTGCCACGAACTTGGGGGCAATGACTACCGTGGGGGCAGTGGCCCACTCAATGTTTCAAGGGGCAAGACCAACAACCCTCTTTTTGAGGCTTTTATTGAAGCTGGATTACAGAGTGGGTATCCATACACTGACGATATGAATGGCTACCAGCAAGAGGGTTTCGGATACATGGACCTCACCATCCACAAGGGTGTTCGATGGAACACTGCCAATGGCTACCTTCGAAAAGGGGGTGTCCAGAAGCGACAGAATCTCACCATCAGCTCACAGTCTTTGGCCCATAGAATCATATTTGAGGGAAATAAGGCAATTGGTGTTGAGTACATGCAGAACAAAGTAAAAAAAGTTGCCAGGGCTGCCCAAGATGTGATATTGAGTGGAGGGGCCATAAATTCTCCGCAACTCCTGATGCTTTCTGGTGTTGGAAATGCTGATGATTTGACAGTACTGGATATCCCAGTTGTGGCACACCTTCCTGGTGTTGGGCAAAATCTTCAAGACCACCTGGAGGTGTATGTCCAGCATCGCTGCACTCAGCCGATTACCCTATACCCAGCACAGTGGAAGTTTCCCCACAACATGATTCGAATTGGTCTCCAGTGGTTCTTGTTCCAAACTGGACTTGCTGCGAGTCCGCACCTTGAAGCTGGGGGCTTCATCCGCAGTAGACCTGGAGTTGAGCACCCAGACATCCAGTTCCACTTTTTGCCTTCGGTCGTAAATGACCATGGTCGTGAGCCTGGAACTTGTCATGCCTTCCAGGTTCATGTAGGAAGCATGAGGGCTACAAGCCGGGGAACCATAAAACTGAAATCAAAAGATCCGTTTGAACATCCCATCTTAGATCCCAACTACCTTGCAACAGAAATTGACCGATGGGAAATGCGCGAGTGTATCAAGTTGACTCGTGAAATCTTTGCACAACCTGCCTTCGATCCCTACCGTGCCGAGGAGTTGCAGCCGGGGATATCTGTCCAGACAGATGCTGAAATTGATGCCTTCATACGTGCAAAAGCTGACAGTGCCTATCATCCATCATGCACCTGCAAGATGGGATCAGAGGATGATCCAATGGCCGTTGTGGACAGCAGTACCCGTGTGTTCGGCATCGAGAATCTCAGGGTGGTGGACGCTTCTATAATGCCGAGCATTGCCAGTGGCAATCTGAACGCCCCAACCATCATGATCGCAGAAAAGTCAGCGGACATTATTCTTGGAAAGGCACCACTAGCCAGGGCAGATGTCCCCGTTTGGAGACCCTCTACGTTGGAGACCCAACGGTGTAAGGGACAAGATGAACCGGAAAAACATGCTGCAGTTGCATGAAGTGTAGAGCACATATTACTTAACAATTAGTGATATTGTCGTCATTGATGTAGGGAACTTGCTACTGCCGTGCAAGGATTGGTTCCTCTGCTGATGGTTACAGCGTCACAAGACAACAGAGAGGGCAATACTCCAAGGCGATGATCTTGACAATGCAGTGGTTGACTACTAATTGCTCTGTCAAAGGCAAATGCAGAAATTTAAGAGGAGTAGGTGTCGGGATAGATCCAGGTGGTTATGCTTGATGGTGTCCTTTGAAATGTTAACTGTGTTAAATTCATTGGTTTTGAAACTAATCCTGCTTACATATTTTGCACCTCCCAATTGTTACATTATTCAAGAGTATACTCTTTTGCCTTATTTTTATTGATACATTGTTGAATCTGAATCATTACCACTTTATCCACGACTTATCAAAGTATTGCAGAGTTATCCCTATTATGTCCACTCCAAGTTTGTTTCAGTGTTCAAAGTTTGTGCAAAGACAAGGACAGAAAATTTACTCACCAATTGTAATAAGACGGTGAAATGGCACCGATGATATTAAAGGTGAAGAGGCTGCCATGTGATTCGGTCATCAGTTGGCCATCCTAAATCGTCCTTGATCATAATCGAAGTACATATAGTTTAATCCTCGTGAGTAATTATAATCAGTTTGTCATTTGCGCTGTGTGTGAACCATCGCTGCCTCTAGTGTGCCTATCTTCTCATGAACACTTCATTTTTTTAAGCAATTCGCAAATCATACCTGCTTTTGTGTGAGCTGGAGAAATTTGATGCGAGCTCGTCTGAATTGCTGTTTAACGCTCCTGCAGGTTTTAAAGGATTTGTGTGATACATTCTATAATATGTTGTTTGCGTACCTACAAATATGATTGCTAAGTTTTGCCTTTAATTTCTCGGTTATCATCTTTAGGTCAAGATCTTTAGGTTAAGATTGTCGAATTGTTTCCCGAAGAATGCTAGTTTGGTAGGTTGTGTACCCCGCATATATACTAGTACTAAAATGCCATGCGTCTAAGGTGTTAATTATGCCCTCATGTACGTTCTTGGTTGATGTTTTATGATTTATGAGCTCATTATTGAACTTTCGTGCAAGGCTAATCGTTGAATATCATGTACCTCACCATCCATGGAGAGATACAGAGATATAATGGGTAATCAAATGGGTAGTTTAGTTTTCGTTTCCTCGTCACACCCAGAATCAATTTATCACTACAAGCCAAATGCTGACTTTTTGTCAATCATCCAATTCTGTGTATTAATGGTGCCATAGCCATAGCTCCTTCCAGATAACATTTCGCGTAACCATTCTATGCTAAGGTCGTTACTGCAAGGAAAGTTTATGGAAATGAAATCTTGAAAGCATTTTAGTCTGATTTCAGAGGTTATTAAGCGTGTTTCAGAGATTCTTCCAGTCTCATGTCATTTGTGTTCTCATCAAACCACAGTACGTTGTATAGTAATAGCGCTTGCTAATTATTGGTACGATGTATAATCCAGTCCGGAGTTCCACTATGCGCATAAACGGAAAAAAGGGGTTATTCGTACCGACAGACATGTTAGTTTTGAAATTTACTGGGATAAGCATCTGTGATGTAATGATTGTTCATGTATTCCTTATAAATGCTGCTTGCTAGCAGAAGTGGTGTTTGGCAATATCAACAGAAATAGATTGTTGATATACAATGTACATTCAACGAAAAATACTGAAATGGATGCTTTTCCAATAGAGTGTTAATTGACGGATCATTCTACGCAAGTTCATTCTTTTTTTTTATTTGATGAATCCCATACCATGAATTGTGACGTAAAGTGTGTCGCTCTGAAAACGAGTGAAGTGCCCATAACCCACCGAGGAAAAAAAAAAGGAAAAAAAAAAACAAAAAAAAACAAGTGTCATTCATACCAATGTTTCCATGAGCTGACTCGTAACTGGTTTTATTCGAAAGTTATGCGTTCAATAAAGTTCATGAACTTGTATTTTATTGTTATGATAGTCGTGTCCTGTAGCAGTGCGGTGAGTGTAGAAACGATGATGGTTTTCACATTCCACTGTTATTGTTGCCAAAAAGCAGCTGTGCTGTCAGTTTTGTAAACACTATATTGTTGTTGTTTGCTGGAATTTCTCCGAGAATTCCTGTCTCTATAATATAGAGATATTATCGTTTCTATATTATCGATATTATCGTTTCTATAAAAAGAAGGTTCGCCAGTTTAAATGTAGTTTCACAGTTTGTGGAGCAATTTGCATGTATCTTACGTATGCTCTTGCAAGTTTTATCTCTTTGCAATGTTAGCACTTCGTGTATCTTGATAAACGTGCTTAGTGGATCTTAGGAATTGTTATCATGAGTACAAGGGGTCATTTCCTTCTTTGCTCATAGTGTCGGAAACGAACGGAACAGAGAGATATAAAACGACATAATGCGATACTGGAAAAGTGGAGACGGGAGAAACATAGAGTGGATGTAGGGCATGGTATAATACGTGTGTGTAGCTTTGTGTTTGTGTCTTTTTAAAGAGAGATAATGCGAGTATCAATGTGTTACATCGTTCTTATTGCTGGTAATATTCGAAAACCACGACACTGACAATATTCTACCAGACCCTGGATTGTTATTTGGATTGTTCTCTTTTTTATTTCATAATTTTTGTGCTTTTGTGAGCATGGCAAAATTGTCACGATAGACCAATTGAGAGCATTTCGTGCGCAATGATGTGATACAAATTTTGTACCTGGTGCAACTGCTACACTTTGACAGGTTCTTATATATAGGGAGATAGCCATTGGTATAAAACTATCATCTTAACGTCTTTCTTCCATATTTATATGGTCTGTGGGTTGAAAGGGCACATCACGCGTCGCCTTGTGAGACTTGTACACATTTAGATAGACAGTGTAAGAAAAATTAAAGAGTACATCCCACGAACCTCCTTTCTCTCCCCTTAAAAAAAGGGGGGATGTGATATAAATGTCCCGTATCGAATGAAAGTATTTTTAGACACATATAATGAGGTGCCAAAGATTACACGTAGGACGTGTGTCTCGGTTGTTGTTGATGATGATTTTTTTTGTCGGTCAATTTTGGTTGTGTGATAGTGATCTTGGCAGTTTTGTTTCGGAATTACCTTATCCTGTAATCAGCGAATGAACTTCCCGCGTCTGCAGTGCTTATAAAGAGAGTACAGTGTAACGGTATTGACTTCCGCATTAAACATGTTGAGCACAATTTTCGGTCGTCGGGAAGGCATGGGACACTCATCATGTCCGTATATACAAAGCCCAGGTGGCTCGCTCATGAATATCGAAGAACATGATGATAGGCGTGTGTACATTTTGATAAGAGTCCTAATTTGCTATCAACAGAATGTACAGCTAACGTAATATACTATAGCGAGTTATTAAATCATTACATTGTATTGATAAATTACGTCGCGCTCTGTGCTACGTAATATAGAAAGTATTACAAGCATGTATACATATTGATTATTACCGTTGATTGCCTTCACCTATAAGGGTATCTCTTTTAACCGTCTATACGTGCTATATTGGTTGCCTGTCCATATGTATGAGTGTGAAATTTGTGCACATTAATTTTGACTCATCGTCATAGAATACACGTAGGTTAATAATTGTCGACCATGATGAGGGCCTAATTATTGTCATGTGATATGCGTTCATATTATGTTCATGGCCAAGTGTTTGTAATAAACATACATATCATGACTTCACATAATCTAATGTTTTCATGGTTTCTCATTTACTGTGTCGCGTATTATGCCCGATTAGAATTCTGAAGGTCCATGAACATCAGGGAACGTCCTGTTTGTTATTGCTGTCTCAACTGCTACAAGTTATAGCGTGACACGGCTTACTCTTGTAAATGACTGTAGACCGTCATGCGACTACAGTAGACCATTTCTAATTAGACTAATTCCACTTTGCGCATGAGCAGCAAAATTTAATTTTGTATACAAAAGAGGCATTTCGGTTTATTCAATCGCCGAGATCAACATTTGTGATGTGGTGATATTCATGTGATCCTTCTAATGTGACCGTGCATCACAAAACGAACAAA
The DNA here is from genome assembly GCF_040938485.1 of Diadema antillarum. NCBI lineage: Eukaryota > Metazoa > Echinodermata > Echinoidea > Diadematoida > Diadematidae > Diadema > Diadema antillarum. The sequence continues at coordinate 718,733 of NW_027271285.1, read as the reverse complement.
AACTCGCACCAACTGATTTTACGTGAAGACTCAAAAAAACAACAAAAACAAAACGTGAAATGGGTCAGCCAAGTCAATCTTGATTTTTTCATATTTCCTGAAAGGGCTAATCTTCTACATTAGCCTAAACTTTGGAAACATTTAATAAATTGGAAAGTGTTTTTTCAACACTTTTTATATATATAGAACCCTTTTTCAGAGTAATGCTATTATTAATGCCTTGGAAGCCCCTTCTCATTTCTTGAAAATCCGTTACACACTCTTCACTTTCAACTCTTTCGAAAGGATGATGCTACTCTGATTTGAACGTTGGCATTAATCATGGACAGAATGTGTTAATAAATCATGCTTAATTTCAGCCTAATCTGATAATCCCTACTCTCTATAAAAAAAAGTCGAGTGAAAATATTCACTCTTAAAGGAGTGAATACAAAAAAGAAAGAATTTAGAGTGAAATTGGAGTGAATTTTGAGTGAAAATGTTCATTTTCACTCGTTTGAGAGTGACCTCAGGGATCACACGAAGATTTTGTGTGATCCCTGAGGTCACTCTAAAACGAGTGAAAATAAACATTCTCACTCGAAATTCACTCTTTTTTTATATTCACTCCTTTAAGCATGAATATTTTCACTCGATTTTTTGTAGAGAGTACAGTGTTGTTGCTTTGGTGGCTTACATCCTGTTTTTGTCCCATTCATCACACAGCTCGCATGGCTAGCACGGCTTGGTAAAGATTAATAGACCCTGTAGGTAGCTCAGAACCATATCTCACTTCACACTTTTCCAGGGTGTGTGCTTTCTTTCCAATATTTAGATAAGTGAGGATAGGTCATTTGAATTTAGTTATACGTACGCCATTTTAAAGCTTACATTCTGCTCCTTCAGAATATGCCCTTAATTAAAAATCCACGTCTGGCGACTTTTTGTCGATTTTTGTAATGAATTGGGTCACAAATGGTGCTTGCCAGTAACACATCCACCTAACAGCGAGTCTGGTATTTGGCAATATCAAAAGGAAAAGTTTGTTATTGCACTCAATACAAAACAATAAAATAGATGCCTGCTATAAAAATCTCAATTGACGGACTATTCTGGTCACCAAGTGTAAACACAAGCTCATTTTTTCTTTGAACGCAAATTCCATAAGTTGCTGATTTTTTATTTTATTTTATTTGATTTATTTCCGCATTCAATCAGATACATATTAAATACAGTACAAATTTCAAAAGCACAAAGACATAGAGAACAAGGAAGTGAAATAAAACGATAACATTATACAAATACATACACATAAGCAAATGCATTGAGCAGTATACATACATGTAAATATAAAATAAAATATACAAACTTTTCAGTAAATAACAGGGATTATTGAATGCAGGAGACCGCCATCGTGAGCGATTAAGCTTGAAATGGATGGGGCCTCTAAAAAGACTATCCAACGACACAACTCTCTTAGAGGAAATAAAATGATCAGGTGGGTGCAGTGCAGTTGCTGGTGTTGGTGCAAAATGCGGTTAAAGAAAGAAAATAGAGATTGAATAAAAATAACAATCATTCTCAATAAATATTTGTTATCTTAACGTAATGAGTGGGGAGAAATGATTGTATCAAATTATATACCGCTTTAGTGAAGCTTTAAAAGAATTAATAGCTGAGAAAGACTTTATACTGTCCGGAAGATTATTTCAATTAGATGTCCGGACCCGAATGTCTGATAGATTTGTGTGTCACTATGATAATTTTTGATTCAAAAGATGGACATTTCTACATTTTTTTTTCTTATACGAGTAGGATACGACTGGATAGAAGTCTTGAACCTTATATATATAACATGTTATTGAAAGATGATGGAAGTTGATCATGTATATATTTAAACATGATTACTGCTACTTGAATATTATTCAAGTCGGAAACCTTTAATGTTTCAAGTTCATGACGTAAAGAATCAGTATGAGCTAGGAAATGCGATCCAATAAAAATACATATAACTTTCTGTTGTTATTTAAAGATATAGAAGTTATTTTGGTAGAACCACAAATTCCCCATACAATATTACAATAACTTATATATAGGGGGAATTAAGGAATTAATAAGATATAAAGTATTGATAAGAATAAAGTTGAACGAGGGAGGAAAAACTTCAGCTTGGGGTTAATCCCTATATTTTTAGAAATACACGTTATATATTGATGCAAATGCTCATTCCAAGTCAGTTTCGTCTATATATGCTCCCAAAACGTCGGGCAAGTTGAATGCATTACATGTGCATTATGCCGCTTTGAAAACGAATGAAGTGCCAAACCGATTGTGAAAAAGAGAGGTCATTTTGTATCAGTGTGTACATGAGATAATTACGAAATGGGTTATTCAGAAAGTGCTTGTTTACCAGCCACATTCCCAATATACGCTCTAACACACACTGTGGAAAATACGGTGATGATAACGATTACTGGAGCTTATAAGCCCACCAGTTACCTTCAGGGATATTATGACGTCCCATACAGCTCTGGCAAAATCAGGTTCATGTCGACAAAAACAAAAACAAGAGTTTTCTACAATAGCATGTACTTGTATTTCATCTTGTGGTAGAATTTTGTCCACTGTCGTAGTGGGACTCAATACGAAATGTTTGACTTGATTGATTTAATTTGATTTATTTATGCATTTCTGCACAAAGTATACAACATAACAAACCACTTTCCAATACTATACGCATATTATCCAACACAAAATGATATATGAATATAGTCATAATGTGACAATAATGAAATATTCTATAGGTGAATCAATCATACAAAACAATTGAAATGCCGAAAAATCGCCTAGGTTATGACAATTTCAACTTGATAACGTGAGCAAACATGCAGCGGAGATGATCGCTCTCAAAGATCTTTCAATGAATTTCAATGAACAACAGTTTCACATGCTGACACACAATAGTATATATCGTATCAAGCAACGGATTTCATGGAAGAGCTTGCACTTGCAGTATACTAGTATTGGCCCTAAGTCTTTTCCCTCAGTTTAGTTGCGTCCGTTCACAAATTTCATACTAATAACTAAATTGACAGGAAACCAACCTGGCACACAAAGGGTTCAAGGAGAATTCCAGTCAATTTTCATATTTTCACATCTCTACATTAGAGAAATCGGTAAAATTAAATATGGACAGATATGTATTGAAATCTGAAAAATGCGGTATAGATTGATGGAATTCATTATGGTCTCTGAGCAGATAGACCAATACTCTGAAAAACCCAAACCAAATTACACTGAACAAGGATGTTAACACTGTGGCTTACCACTTCCTTAACTTCAACTTTGAAGAATTTATGCATGTTTTATTCTGTTCTTCTTCAATGAACACCCATAATACTTGTATTCTTCTTCTTCCTTTCACAGTCTCATGCATGGTTCACCTATGTTACATCCTTGTTCACTGTGGTCTGTTATGAATAGTGAAATTATTCGTATTCCTAATCCCAATCATCATAAGTTCTGTAACTCTGTCTCTGGTAAAACCAATCTAGATATTTAAATGCAAACATTTGAAAATCATCTAGAGTTCTCCTTGGGGACCTATATACAGCTCATTAAGCTTTGCTTTTTAGAAAGTTTTATCGAATTTCTCTACAGCATTTTTTTCTATACTTTGATTGAAACGCTAACACATCGACCGCTGTAAACAATGATCGTATAATTGCGTTTTATCACATTTTGTTATATTTTATGTATTTTCCATAGAGAAATACGAAAATAAAATTGAAATTAAAAGATCCGGTCGAGTGGGGATTCCTGGGGATTCATGGATGGACCGATTGAATCGATCTTCGATCACTCGCTGTGCATCGAAACGTACGTATTGTTTACCATTGGGAGCGGTAATTCAAAACACAAAATGCAAGTTACCACATATTTTGATGCATATGTGTAGATCAGTTGTATCACAAAACATCCCACCATATAACAATTTTGCAATAAAGCCTAACATAATTCAAATATAAGGAGAAATCACTGTTTTTCTCAATAAGCCATAAACGGTTTAGTCTAGAAACATTTTTAACTTTTGTTTACATTTTGTATATTTAACAATACTTAACATTGATTATGCGGATTGAAATTTTCACAATGGTTGTCCCTAACTCACATTTTAGAACTATTTTGAAGGACTAAAGTTTTTTTTTTTCGTCTGCAAATAAATAATGCCTTTAAACTTGCATAAAGTAACGCGATACTGTAAAGCTGTGTATACAATTCGAGACGGGAATTCCCGAATACTGTATATCATCTGTTTTTCCGAGCCGTGCTAGCCTTTCCACTCCATATGGCATCCCCAGGTACTTGGTCACGTGGCTGTGACGTCATTTTGATGATATTCCTCGTGATGAGTCGAGAGTCGGAGTTAAAGGTAATGTTTACCTTTGGGAACAGTGATTTAAAAAATGTTCAAGTTATCACATTTGATGCGTATGTGTAGGTCTGTTGTATCACAAAACATCCTCCCATCTATTTTGTTTTTTGCAAAAAAGCCTAAAATATAAGGAGATATCAGTATTTTTCTCCTTAAACCATAATTATAGACGGTTTAGTCTGGCAACATTTTTATTCTAACTATTGTTTACATTTTGTGTATTTAACAATACTCGACATTGGTTATACGGATTCAAATTTTTACTGTGAATGTTTCTATTCCAAGCTCACATTTTGGAACTATTTTAAAGCAGTAATGTGGGGTCTTTGTTTCATCTGCAAATGTAAATTATGCCTGTAATAATCTCTCCCTCTCGCTTTCTGTCGGGATTCTTTGTCTTCTCTCCGTTCATGTGACCATTAATGTTCAAACACCGCGGTGGCGTTGTTTCAGGAATAGTTATGGCATACAAAAAAAAACAAAACACACACACACACAAAAGCTCACGATGTCTTAATACAATGAAATAATTGCAGATTGTATAGCCTCGCCCATAGTATGACCACTTGGTAGTAGGTATAAGTGTGTAACTCTAGAGGGAGGGCAGAAGAAGGCAAATGAATAGGTTTGGGAAATATCGCTACCCCCCCCAAAAAAAAAAAAAATAAATAAATAAATAAATAAATAAATAAATGAAATAAAATAAAAAATAAAAAAATAAAACACACACACACACACACACACACACACACACACTCACAACAGCAACAAACACAAACCAAAACAAAAACAAAAGCAACGTGCAGTTCTCGGTCCATAGGCCTACATGATTATGAATGTGGTTACAGCGTAGTGATGTGCAACACACAAATTTTGCTTAAGTGATTAATTTCTATGACTTTGTGTTTTTTTCTGGGATTATTTGTTATCTCGGCACATTTCTCGTTGTTGATGTTTTTTTTTCCATTCCTCTGAAGAATTATTCACGTGTTAAAATTTAAAACATTTCACAGCTGATTAATGATTCAAATGTGGGTATTCTGGGAAGATGCAGGAAAGCTTTTGGCACAAAACTGTCATTTTTTTCTTTGCGTAATTTCTCCATTTCTCTTAAGAATCCCATAATTACTTTGAAGACTTTATTGGATGAAACTACTAAAAGAATGAATACATTTCTGTGAAAAAGCCAATTACGAATATAACACCTTTTGGAACGGAACTCTTCAAAAATACATACGTACAGTCTATCTACTGTACAACAGCGATTAAAGGCAGGCAACATTATTTTGATAAGCAGAAATAAAAAGAAATGCTAACAAATTAATGACCCAAGAAAGAGGAAAAGAGTGCTTGCAAGGCTGGGGCAAAGGTCGCAACATATAGCTATTCACCGGTCCTGAAATTTCCGGGTAGGTTGTGCTGATGGGCTGGTGACATCGCGTGGTTTCTTCCATCGAAAGTCACTTGCCTCCATGACCATCCCTTGCTAATCAGTTCATCTCGTTTACCCACCATCTATAGCTGACGATGTCGTGGCTCTGGATTCCCGTCTCACTGTGCGTGTTCATCGGGGTTTGCGTTCAAGCAGACAGCTCCACAAGTTTCAGCCTTACTGGTATGATTTAGATCTACATTCTCACGAATATATACTATGCACTCAGATAGTTGTCATTGTACTACAGGTGCATTATACCGTGCGTATATGAACACCGTGTGAGCTACAACGGATAAATAACATTTCATCAGCGTGGTGCCTCCAACGTCACAGTTGACCTAGCACGCATAATTATTGTTTTATCAGATCGTTTCCTGGGTGTGATATTCCATCTCTTTTAAGAAATCATGAGGGATAGGCATAGCCTAAAGCTTCATGACTTAAGTTCAGTGTTTATGTCCACGAACCGAATCCATAGTAGCCTATATTTGTTACCTGTTTTTGCTATAAGCATTACGTATGATTGTTAAAATAGATTTATGACGCTTTTCCTATACAACAGATAAGTCTCGGAATTCATCGCTCGCTGCCTCGCGAGAATATTCGCGAGAATACCCTTAATTTGTCGTGTTATGGTATATACTGCTATTTCTGATGCCATTTAAGTATCCTCGTCAAATTTGTACGAGTGTTGTATTTTCATGGAACAAAATGTCGAAAACTTTGACTTATCACGTAGACCCCTACCTGTTTCGACTCAAAGTCAAACAATATTTTACTATTTCTTTGTTCAATTGACTTTGTGTTACATCTATGTATGACAAAGAATTGCAGATATAAAACCACTTGCTTACTCACTCTTTAAATCACTCGGTCAATCAATAAATCAATTACTGATCAATCAATCAATCAATCAATCAATCAATCAATCAATCAATTGACGAGAGTCAATCAGGACATACAAGGTGATTATTCCTATAGCATTGAAGGACAGCTTCACCATTAGTATGTGCGGATTGAGTTAGTGCAGTAATTTAAGTAGAACACATCAGTTTGATAAAAATCGGACAATCCGTGCAAAATCCATTCAAAAGTTTAAAACCAATTTTCTAAAATCCTACGTTCTCTAATATTTTGCCGTTATCACTTGAAATACAGGTGCACATTATGATGCCTCTCTCGGGTGACTTATTTTGTTTGATCAATTTGTTAATTTACTTAAAGCATTGATACCTTAAGTTTAGTCATGAACATCATAAAATACCTTGTACATTCCATAAACTTTTTTATATTCTCGACATGTATTCTTGCATGATTCGTCATTTTTGACATTGACATATTGTAGTAAAAGCCTATATTATGTCTTTGGAACCTACATCCTACACTGCAAAAAGTCCGGTGTTAAATATGAAACACCGTGCTGGTGTTAAATTTCCGGTGCTCGTTCATGGTTTTAGATCAAAATTTTTCAAAAATTTGCAAAATTTTTTCAAAATTTAAAATTGTTTTATGAATAGTTTCTTAGTTACTGCACTTCTTGTTAATTTTGAACTTCAACAAGACGATAAAGAATTTTCCGATAAAGCACTTGATTTTTGAAGAAAAAAAAGTGTAAACACATTTACACTACTGTAATACCAGTTGGTGTGGTCCCCTATTGAAGCTGGACGGTTGTTACACCATTGAAATTAACACCACCAATATCAAATCAACACCATGCGGTGTCATTATTGAATTAACTCTAGCGCAGTGTCAAAAATATCACCAGCCACAGTGTCAAATTAACACCACGAAGTGCCAGGCGAACACTTTTTAACACCGTCACAATACATTTTCTACACCTGTGGGTGTGGTCCTCTATTGAAGTTTGATCGGTGTTAGATTTAACATCCGTGATGTTAAATCTAACACCGATGATTTTACGGGTGCTGTTCGTTATTCCGAAGGTTCGCTATTCCCAAGGTTCGTTATTCCGAAGGGTCGTTAATCCGAAATACGCAAATTCCCTATACCTAGAGGTTCGTTAATCCGAATATGAAAAAGGGTTCGTTAATCCGAAAATTTGTGGCGTTATTCCGAAAATTGGTTAATCCGAAAAATGAAATTCGGAGCAATGAACCTTCGGAATAAGGAATCTTAGGAATAAAGAGCCTTCAGAATAACGAACCTTCGGAATAACGAGCTGTAACCGTTTTTACAGTGTACAAGCTTTGCTTCTAAGTATAGTTCCTCATATTACACGTCGCTTATTTCCTTATACATTTGTGAAATTTTGTTTAAATTAACTGTTTAATTAATAATTTAAATTAACTCATTTTCTTTTCTGAAATAAAAATAATGGAATATAAAACTTCTAAGAAATGTGGAATATAAAACATGAATAAAGCAGATAAAACAAAAGTTATGAATTTTTAAAGTTTCGGTGCCGCCACATCGCTGGATGAAAAGACTGTAACAGTTTGTGATATCACTGCAGGACAATTGTAATGAAGAAAATAAAACCAGAATTTAACATATTTTCATACTCGAATCACCTCTTTCAGAAAGCAGGGGGATCAATACACTTAGCATGTGTCACTAACAAGTCGAGGGAATGTACTTGTATGGGAGTAAACTGAAATTGCCAAACTTCGTAACATTTGAACGGATTGTCCAATTTTCCTCAAGCTTCATCAATGTGTGCTAGTCAAATTGTGTATTAGCTCAATCTACACACAGGCACTTGTTTTTAAATATCCTTGCAGAAGCAGCAAAAGCATCATGAAAAAGTTATAAGCTTCTTTTACAAGCCTATCAATTTCCCATCTCCCCTTTTCCCTCTTTCCTCCCCCTTTACCCACTTTCCCCTCGTTCAGTGTGGACAGCTTTCACCTGATTCTGTCTGACAAATAGTACTAGAAAATAGGGACACTGATTTCAGCGCAGTACAAGCATGTCAAGGCATATGTAGGTTTAAAAACAGAAAGCTAAAAATGAAACGAAGTGAAAAGGAAACATGAAAGGGAAATTCCCCTATAATGAATTTACTTGAATATATTTTGGATGGAATCTAATGCTTATGTTTTTATTTCCTGTGTTGCAAAGAGAAATGAGACACCATTCCATGCTCTATATACTTTGCATTAAAAAAAAAGTGGAGAACCCTTAAAAAAGGTCAGAGAATCTGAAAATTTTCTTATCTTTTCACGAAACAGTGGAGCAGGTTATGAAAACACATCCTCCCCTCATTTCTCTCTGATTGTCTTGATACATTACAACGCATAAAATTGGTAGAGAAAGAGAACTTGTAAGTATATTAAAGAAGGAAATTTTTCCCCAAATCAGGCTGATTCCGTGTAATCATAATTGTTGTTTATTCAAAAATATCAATAGTTTGATAACCATAAACATAATGTCCAGAGACCGTTATCCAAGTCAAGAAAGTTGGTTATCGTTAACGGTCTCCTCCACCTGTATACTTTAAAATATGTATAAACAACAAATATATGTATACATATATATATATATATATATATATGCATGTATTTACGCGTGTAAAGTTCTATGGAGCAAAAGTAATTTATATCTTACGAGCCCTCATGCATGTTCATAATGAAAACTTTTGATTTTGCCGTACTGATTGCTTTCATACATGTGGAGGGATAACAGAAAATGAAACTAAAACTGAAAAAGAAAAATTAATGAGTGGCGAATAAGTTAATAATATATATAAATGAATAACAACGGTTATAAGGAAGTCTTACGAATTATAGTGAATATGGATCCTGCATGCGGGTCACAAGAAATTTATGAAACAATGCCATCAACTCATTTCATTTGCATTAGTTATTATAAATGATATATCTCTAACTTCCATACATTTCCAGTTTCTGTCTTGTCCAGTCTTAATAGGAAGACTTCCCAAACTACTTGTGTGCGATTTTACACCCTAATCAGACAACTTTAATACGGAGCGAACCTTCTCTTCAAGTTGCTGTGAAGGGATTCTGTTCAACAACAATACAATGATAAGTTGCATGACTGTGTGAATGAGATGCCACTACGCGTTCGTTGACTCGGTATATTACTTCCGGATAATCGAATATTGTCCTAAAGTATGTTAAACCTAAACACCCTGTATTTGACTATCTCGTATTGCACGCAAAAAATAGTTATACAACATGTGTATTCATTCACGCTGCCAGCGAAAAATCGCAACATTATGTGATAATCGGGACAGTTAATGCAAAGAATTCAGCAAAAGTCATATATAGCTTCCTGTATGACAAACCAATGACAAACTGAAACATCTCCAGGAAAAAAAAGTGTCATCCGAGACATCGCTAGAAATATTGTAGTACGGATATGGATAATGTTTCCTAGCTTTTTTTTTCACGTAGTTTGGTTTTGCTTTGTTTTCCTGCTAGTAAACTTTGTACCTAAATGCCATAAATTAGCACTGCGATTATGAAACTATACTGCACAGAACCACCACCACAAAAAAGGGAAAATGTAACTTTGGGGACTTGATTGGTTAAACCTACCGTAGTCCAAGACACAGAGTCCCACCACACTGCTACCCTTGTCGAAGGAAAAAACAAAAAAGTGACTATGACTTTGCAATTTTTTTTCATGTCCGGTAGAGCAAAAACACCTCAGATAAAATGCCCAGCACAGCAATATCATCTATTTTTAATGCGTTGTAAAAACGCGCTCAATTTCAGCTAAAAAAGGATGATAAGTAAAATCTTACGAATGAAATGCTGAAAACGACTGTTTAGCAGAGTGCAAACTTTTCACGAGTACGATGTGCACAGACATCACTAAAGATGCTCAATGAACATGATGTGTTAATCAATGAAAATGTCGTGCAAAGTTACTTTTTGTAATTACTAAGACTTGACTTGCGTGTGTTTTTCTCCTTTTTGAAGTTTATCTGTCTATTTCAACGGTCCATTATTTCTAAAATCACAATGACATTTAAGGATTAGGCTGCTACATTTTGCGACATGTTCATAATGCAACGTACTAGTATTGTGTCATATAACCTTAATTGTGTACCCTCGACAAACAATAAGATATCCTGTATACGGTTTCTGATTTGAGGCGCGTTGAACTCATTCTGGTCCAATGTCCAAACTCAGTATAAAAAGGATGTGGTAGTTTATGTTGTTACTAGCAGAAATGAAAGAGAGTGAGATGTATTTTTTTCAATGAAATAGAAATGGAAATGACTTAAATTGAGTTGAATGACCCCCCAAAAAGTGAACGATAGAGTATAATTTGTAACATGGCAACTTCAACCCCCCCCCCCAAAAAAAAAAAGGTTTATCACATCAGGTATTTTGTTATGCATACAGGTTTTTCCACCCGTGTTTGCTTTAGATCGAGATACTCAATCATGATGCAACATTATCGAGACCGTGGAACTATCAAAACCTCGTGATTTTTGTTTTGTTTTGTTTTGTTTTTTTAATTCAGGATAACCAAACAACGTTGAATACAAATCACGCCACATCAGGATTAAATTAGCGCAGCAGACATAGTGTGGATAAGCTATACGTGAAGTGAGCTTTTAACACGCTAAAAGCCTTAAAGTTCGCCGTACTATTAGACGTTGGATATAGCAATGAAACAGATATTGGAACACGGGTTATGACAAGTGTAACTGCAGTTTGAAGAGATAAAATCAATATGTCTTAAGTGAAAATGTCACTCCACGTTCATTCTGCATCCAATAACGTGATTCAAATATTTAAAAAATGAAAGAAGATTCCTTTGTATTGAACATTAAACAAAAGGAATATATAGTTAGGTACATCACCCGCATTTAAAGTCCGTCAGCGGTAAGTGGTTTCCTACTTTTTGTTTGAATTCATGTTCCTCAGTGTGATGGAACATATACACAAAATCAGCTTGTGGATACATCACAAATTATGATGATTTCGTATTTATTATTTTTACTGCTCATTTTCTCCTGTTGTCATTTTACTTTTATTTACTTGCCTTTGTTACTTGTCGTTTCGTTTCGTTTTCTTTTATTGTTGTAATGCTATTTCGAAAAAAAAATGATGTTGTGTGTTACATAGCACATATTGATAGCAGGTTCTGCTATCAATAATGTTTCCTTTTATGATTGAAGATTAATAACAAGCAATTAGTAAGTTGAGTGAGATTCTATGTTGGGTAAATAAAAACCATTGTTTCAATAAGTGCCCTCACGGAGAAGATAGTTCCCCTTGCAAGCAGTTCCCTGTAACACTGTAGTCGCTTTATAAGCATGATGTGGTAAGTAATGTTGTCCTGTTGTGCGTGGCTGATTGTCTCTGTTGGCTTTGGCCTTTAGTGTATACATTAATTGATCTAGGTTTTTTCCCTCTCTCTCTCTCTCTCTCTCTCTTCTCCATATTATCTGTCCCTTTTTTCACACTTCGTTTTTTTTTTCTATCCCCTATTTCCCAAGTTTCCCGCACTCTTTGTAGTTGTAAGCTCTTCGCCCGCTCTATCCCCCTTCCCTCAGAGGTACCCGCATAATACAAGCTTAGTCTTTTCAGTGGGTACCTCCACTTTTTTTCGCAGATTGTATAAATACGATTGTATGTCTCTTTTTTTTTGTTACTGATCACATAGACATGAACATGAATATGTTGTTATCTTTGGGGTTATGTATATTTTCAAAGACACGCATGTCAAATGTCACATATTTTTTTTGTACATTCTGTTGAAAACAAAAAAGTGAAAATAGAGTTTGAGTCATTTGAATCATTTGAATATTGTTTTCCTTTCATAAGCATATTTTCATTATGATCAATATCCCTTTTATCTTGCATGGTGTAAATGTTCTATACGCCTTAGTTTTTATCTATTAACGACTTCGACATCGTAGATTTCCGACTCATCACGAAGTCGCGGCCGAACGCAGGCATTGTGGAGGGGTACGCAGATGGAGTCGGCTGGGGAATAATGTGCGGGGCCGAAAACTACTTTGACTTTCACTTCGCGGAGATGGTCTGCAGCCGACTCAACTTCCCTGGGACCGCCTTGAAGCTTTCCGCGGCCGACTTTCAGGGCGTGGATGGGTGGGCGTCAGAGGCCTTGATGTCGAGGGAAAAGTTCTTATGCAACACAGGTAGATGCAGCTCTGTGAAAATGCAGCTCATTTCAATATGTTTTACTGTAATTATCAAAGCCATAATCATCATAATTGTTACTCCTTATATCTCAGAAGCCTATTTATTTTGTATGGATGCTTTGATGCACTAATCCCACCGAAAAACTTAAACGTGTTTTTATCTATGCCTATACCTTACAAGCTTACATAATACATTACAAGCTTTGCTTTTAACGATCCCCCACATTTCATGTTTTGTAAAATTGTCTTCTCTTGTATATTCTTTGTAATTATGACGCTATGTCCAATCTTATGTTCAATCGAAGCTGTATCATGTTATTTGTGTTTGAGATGTGGAACAATAAATCAGATCAATCAAATCTAAAGACTAGTGAGTAAAGGATGAAAAAAAAACGTTTTTAAACAGTGCGAATATAGTTGTTGCGACAAGAATAATGTGACCCTATGAAATTGTGTGTGTTATACTGATAGCTAAGCGAAGTCACACCTCGGGCATTTGCATGACGGTTTTAAGGAGCGAACAACAGAAAAACAAAAAGTTTAGTTGAAAACAACGTACACCAACAGTACGCCAAAGTGTAGTTAAAGGACAAGTTCACCTTCATAAACATAAGGATTGAGAAAATGCAACAACATTAGTAGAACACATCAGTGAAAGTTTGAGGAAAATTGGACAATCGATGCAAAAGTTATGAATTTTTTAAATTTTTGTGTTGGAACCGCTGGATGAGGAGACTACTACAGCTTGTGAGTCATATGCGTACAACAGTATAAAGAAAATGTAAAAGAAAATTCAACATATTTTCACTTTTTTCGCATAATAATAGAGCACTTGACTTGCCTCTTTCTAAAGGCAGGGGGAATAATATTATCCATAACATTTGTCGGTAACGAGTCAGGGGAATGTGTACTTTTTTCAAAAGATGGAATTTTGTGAAATTCTCTTTATATTTTCCTTATATTGTTGTACGCATGTGAAATCTAAGTTATTCATGCACTGCAGTAGTCTTCTCATCCAGCGGGTACTGCCCAAAAACTTCAAAAATTCATAACTTTTGAACGGATTGTCTGATTTTCCTCAAACTTTCAATGATGTGTTCTACTAATATTGCTACATTCTCTCAATCCTTATGTTTATGAAGGTGAACTTGTCCTTTAACAAGGCACAATTTGTCCATTAGTGAAAGGAGTTGAAAGATGATGAGGAATTATCCACTTTTCTCTTTTTGAATCATATTCGAAATGTTCAATATTTTCAAAATTTCTCAGAAGTTTAAGAATGAAATTTAAGGACTATAATTTCCCGTTGGGGGAACGCGGAGATATCTGAAGCTTACTGAAAGCTTGTTTTATCTCATACCATTCTCATGTCACTATATTACCAAATACCATCGAGTGTCAGTAGGAGTGGAGGACCGTCCAGCACAATATGTTTGATTAATAATAATAATAAAAAAATAATAATAACAATAATAATGATAGAGAGACTCTTATAAAGCGCTTATTCTACCTAAAGAAATACTCATGGCGCTGTAAAACATAGTACGTTATTATGACGTTACAACAGAGTATCACAGAAGATATAAGAACAATAGACAAGCAAACGATATACGTACATAATCATACAGGTAAACAATTGTCAATTTAAATTGAAAAGGTAGGTCTTGAGGTTCTTTTTAAAAGCATCAAAAGAAGATGCTTGTCGAAGAGATTTTCGAAGGTTATTCCAAAGTTTTGGGGCCATATGTAAGAAAGCACGACCCCCCCCCCCCCAACTATAATGCTTGATTCGAGGTACCTGTAATATTTGTGGGTTCGATGAACGGAGATTTCGTGGTGGTTGGTGAAGATGAAGAATATTCACCATCATGACCATTGTAGCTGTCATTATTGATATTGTCACTATAAGCGATATACTCATCAAATTTTTGTCCCCTGTACAGCCAATTAATCATTGGTAAGTCAAAATGTGCAACGGTGATGTTGTATGCATGCCCTGTATTGTAAAATATAATGTATTTATGCGGACTGTTATAAAGTAATATTGGTATACAATGATGATGAAATCACGAAGAAAACAGGACTTTTAATGACAATCCCTCATCAAGTATTCTTTCCTTGGTGACATGTTAAAATGCATAGATTTTTGTCGTACAATGTGTGTCTTCACTGCTCAAGCCTTTGACATTACCTTATCCGATCAGAGTTTTGTAGAAGAGTTTCAAACTGAAGGTATATAAAGATGTTCCCATTATCACGTATCGCAGGTGCAGATGACGACCCTCTCTGCTCTGTTCTGATTTCGGATAATGGGTGCGATCCAAGCCGGGTGCCCGCAGTTACCTGCAAAGGTAATCACATTTTGACATCCAGCATGTCCAGTTAAACTTGTGTTTTTACGGTCACAATTCGTTATTTCGAAGGTTCGTTTACGAACATCTAATAGGTATCCGGAATGTGTGTGTTTCAGAATAACAAACCTTCGGAATAACAAACATGACCTGGTTGGTTTTGTTGTTGTTGTTTTTGCTTTTGTTGCTTTTTACAGAGCAATTCAACGCCATATATCCAAGTTGAATTCCGTGAATAGAGTGAAATCAGAAAAGCTGAATTGAACTACGTTGTATATAAAAAAAAAAAAACCCTTTAGTCAAAAGTTTAGGAAATGATAGATTAATAAAAACGTATGTATTAATGTTTCTGTTCGAGAACTTTAAAGTATGGTGAAAGAGAAAAAACAGGACGATATATATAAACACGGTGATTTATATATTTCTGGAAAGCTTAAGTCTCTATAGGAATACCTTATTTTCAGAAGGTGAAAACGTCTCTGGAACGATAGAGAGATGGTGTTTTGAGACCCTTTTTAGACCACCTGAATCTGATCTGACGGCGAAATTTTGGTGACCAAAATCATGACGTCACGAAATGAACGAACCAGCCCTGCGCTGATGCGCTGTGCTACGCGGCGCCGTGGCTCAAAGCGTGAATTCCGCACCTGAGTGCAGCGAGGTGTCTTATTCACACAATCAGGCACAAGTGAGTCATAATTTCACTTATTGAATCCATCTTCCTTAGAATTACCATTAAGTATACAGATGACAACCTTTTCACACTTCTACTTGCGCTGTCGCGCCTCAGTCTTGACTCTCAAACGGATCGCAGTAGGCCTGTAGGCACTCTAACTTGGAACCAGAACTCTGACCTACGTATACGTACTCGTAATCACGTAGGCCGAAGTTAGATGATGTTAGATCAAACGTCAACGGGTAGACATGCAAGGTTTTACTTTATTTCCTAATATACACACTTATATTATGAATTCTTACATCTAGATTTGTGTACGTGTGCATGCCACTGACGGTAGCTATTTAGCTGGAGTGAAATCAAGCATGGCGGCGACCGCCGCCGGTTAAAGAAATTACTGTTGGTTGCCCTTCTAACGTTACTAAATCTAACGTTAGTAGGTCTATATTATAGGCCTACATTACAGGCAGAGTACGATAAATGCTAAATACAATGAATGTAGGCCCTATCCGCTATAGAAATGAAGTAACATTAGAACGCTAACATATTAGAAAGAAGGACAATGCCGCAAAAAGTGGTAGGCCTGCTTGAAAAGTGAGGTTAGCAATTTTGAGTAATTTGATTCAGCATACGAAACTGTACTCACCAGTTCCCTTGTCTAGTATAGGCCTAATTTATAGGTTGTATTTGCCGTTAAAGTGACGGCATGGTATAAAATCGTCTTTTGTTTTGTTTTGTTTTCGTTTGTACACAGAAATCCTGAACACAACTTGATCTCTGATGCATTCTAGGGGCAGCTAGCTACTAGTAGAAGAAACCGTTAGACATTTTCAAGAAGCATTAGACCCTAGTAGAACCTCTAACGTTACTAGTACACTACTACTACTACTAAATACTACTAGCCTAACTGTTAGTAGTAGGATGCTGACGCGTCGCGACGTGTGTCATGCCGCTAGCTAGCCCCATCAAGAAAGTCAAACTTAGCATCAGTCGGCCAATACAAGCGCAGCCCTTATGCCGAACACGGTGTGGTTTATTGCTATCGCTATGGTGCGCCAAAGTAAATACTATAAAAACGATATGAAAATCAGGAATTCAGTACAAAATCAATGCACAATGTTACTCTTATGTCACAACAACACAGTGGGCTCCGTTGCCTCTCCCTCGCTTCTTCTACCACCCAGACTTTGCCACAGTCACTATCAGTGTCATTGCCACTACCATTACTCAATTCACTCTCGATGTCAAACTCAAAGTCTTTCCGTACAGTATAAGGGTAGAAATTAGACGTTTTAATGTTTCAGCCAAGAAAGCAGATGCGACTAAAGACAGGCCAGATATTGCATCCGCTCACCAAGAAATACGTGCTTTATGAATGGCGGCCTCGATGTCCCGCTGCGCACTCGTAAAGGGCTTTGTTCATTTCGTGACGTCATATCTTAGGCCTCGAAAAAGACGGCTGTTCCGGAGCGAAAATCGGAGAAGTAACTCAGTCAGTTTTAACTCGCGATTTCTTAGTGGTGCGAATATCTTTTAATAAGTCACATTAGATATCTGTTTTAGGAGACATTTCCCTCTGCTTTGACACCTTTTGTAGGATTTTCTTGATTTTAATGTCTCGTTCACCATACTTTAAAGGCAGCCGATCGCCATCCCTAATGGTACGTAAACTCCGAACGACCGAAGTTTGTGCGTGCAATTGCGCAATGGCAGACTCGGTGCTATATCCATAAACGTGTGGGACAATGCTACCACTGAGACAAGTGTGTGTGTGTGCGTGTGCGTGTGTGTGTACGCATCATACACAAACATTGTCACCGCGAGCTGCGGTGATTGGAGGAGAGAGGCCAGAAGACGCTGCGGCGTGTGTGTGTGTGTGTGTGTGTGCGAGTGTGTGTACGCATCATACACAAATATTGTCACCGCGAGCTGCGGTGATTGGAGGAGAGAGGCCAGAAGATGCGTGGCTCTTTTGGCCTCTCTTCATGCGCATGCGCACTGAGAGTGTGCGTCCATTCGGAAGCTCTCGGGACAGCCATTTTGGGTTAGGAGATAAGCACAGGGAGCTCTCTTGTAGCCTACCGTATTTTCGCTGACCCATTGAGCCAGCGCTATTCTCATTCGGGGGTCACTACATTTGATACAGAATGGGGGAGGCAGCGTGTTGCGTTCGTCTCCGTGCCGCACAAACCACTCGCCACGACTGAGTGTCTTTAAGTGTTTCATATGTTTTTACCGCATAAAATTCTAGGATCCAATCTGAAACCCGTGTGAATGCTTGATCACATTTTGACCCATGAGTATTGCCGTGGTTAGCGTTGGATGTGTATGGTTGTAAAGATAACCGACGTATCACCTGATTTTGTGGTTTTGTTTCATTTCTATGCACATACTTCCATCGAAGAGGAGAATGTGTAGAGGTAACAAATTACACAGTCACAGAAGCTACTCACCCTATACAACAACACTTGCGTGTTGTAAATCACGGTGCTATTTTTTCCCCCAAAGAGATGCAAAATTCAGAAAATTCAGAAAATTCCCCAAATTCTTATTTACGTTTTTAAATCAGTGTGGTCACTTCCCATTGTATAGGTTTTTATTCTTTTGTCTATTCTTCCCGAACCCCCTTTTCTTCCATGCTTGTGTATTGTTGTCTACTTTTAGGTGAGCATTATAAACAATGTAATTATAATGTATATTATAGGCAAGATAAACACATACTGTAAACCTTACTCATCAGAATCTTGATAATCACACCCGCCCCCACCAGGAAGACTGAAAAATAAACCAGCATTGATTTCTCAGAATCGCTGAGTGACAATACAATGTATCAACGGACAATAAAAGGGGAAAAATGTCTGTGTAAACATTACCGTAATTACTGATATAAGTATTCTACAAGTACCATGGCGACATATTACATTAATGCCACATAAATCATCATGTGGATCGTCATCTCTTGGGTCTATTATTTAATACAGTGGCGAGCAGAATGATGTTCTAGGGCAAGGTTGGAAAATATGTTACAATAACCATGATTTTCTTCGACATGTTATAATGATATGGTGTGTAGTAGCAAAAAGCAGTTGTCGCGGAATGTTTTTCTTCTATTTCATTCTCTATACGTCTTCAGAACCTGGTTATTTGGGTTGCCACAGAGATAACGAAGGAGCTATTTGGGGCCAGTTTGGGGAGAGAGTTTTCGACTCTTCGTCATATGAAAACCTGGAGACAAATAACATTGCAAACTGTATAGACTTCTGCCGCGCCAGAGATTTGTTCTACGCAGGTGTGGAATTTGCCTATGAATGTTTCTGCGGGGTCAAGTCAGCTAATTTTAGTCAGTTTGGGAAAGTTTCCGATGACGAATGTGACAGTCACTGCGAAGGTGATCCTAAGGAGTCATGCGGTGGAAGCGACAGGATAGGAGTTTATCAAGGTAAATTTCCTTTTCTGTATCATTCTGTATGTATTCCGTCATGTCTATGAATGGTTTCACTGTTCTGGAGATTATTAAAGCAATCCGAATTGTTTGGACCCCCCCCCCTCCAAGCAATTTTTCAATGATAATGTTTGAATACAATCAAATTGTATTTTTAGAAGGAACATTACATACTACAATAACACAATTGGTATCAAATACATTATTTTCGTATCATTATATTGAGGATTCTTTGGTAGGATTTTGATTTCCTTATGATAAATGCTTTCTTTCTATCTTAGCGTAAACGTGTATCGAAATTGTTCCAAAGTTGATCTCGTATATCGAAGCTGAAGTAAAGATGTACGCAGTATGTTCTGATTGCAAATTGACCGTTCTATTTAGAATGCTAATGTCGCCCGTATCATATAATATGTCTAGCATCCGAAACAAATCGCGGCAACAGTGAAATTGGAAACGCAGATTGTTTTGGCTGCATGAATGTCTACGAACTATGTTCCCACCTGTTGGTAATGTATGCATACTTTGTGATAGAAGAACAATTACTATTGATGTTTATGTCCGAATAACTTGCTACAAATTCGATCGCTTTCTATTTCTTTCAACCTTTGTTGAATATACGCATTCTGTTTCAATCACGCATATGATCAGTTACCCCTGGGACCTATACTCATTGATATTAAATGTCCCATGGGAAATTGATTTTAGCATGCACACACTAAATTTTAAGCCTATCACACAAATCTAAATACAAAAAAAAAAATCACATGACATACGCAAATCTATACATAGAAGCATGCACAAAACGGCAGAACATTATATAGAATACTGTATGTATAATTATGCCATCAAGTGCTGACAAGAAAAATGTCTTTATTCTTGGTTTGTCCTGCTTTAAATACTCTAAAAATAAATAAATAATGAATATCTGTGCAGTTAATCTCGGCTTTTGCAGCAACCCTGATGTCCCTGTCAACGGATCGTTGATCGTCACTCCTGGATCAGGTCCGTTCCGATACGGCTCGACCGTCTCGTTCAGCTGCTCTGACGGACTTTTTCTGGTGGGGCAGAGCATCCTTCAGTGCGTGGGCGTGAGCGACGCGGGAGTCGCAGACTATGCGATGTCGACCATGAGAGGCACACCTGAAGGCTCGAACATGCCTCCTCGCCTGGGCGACCGACATGCGGTTGACTGGAGCGGGAAAATCCCAGCTTGCAGTAACAATATTTCTTTGGTCCAGAAACCACTTATAATTAAATATCTTCCTCTGCTTTGTTTGAAAACTGTTAGGGTTTCTTTGTTTCTATCTTGTCTACTTTCACCTTCCTGCCATATTTCCTTCCTGCTCTTTCTTTCTCTCTCGTCTCTTTCCTGTCATTGTCTATTCCTTTGCTCTCAGTTTTCATCCTCATTTCTTCTCTGTTTGCATTTTTTTTTAGTTTTTGTTTCAAAATGTGAATTTGAATATGTTCCCTGCTGTCTGTGTTGCCATTTCAGTTCTTGTGTTTGAATAAGGTCCTTCAGTCCAAGTATTTCACGGAGGCATTTATACCTTTTATTCTGTTACTACAATATGTATCTTGCAATGAATCCTTTTAACACATCTCCCAAACGATCATAGTTCCTGTGGTTAGAGTGATTTATTATCTAAATCAAATTATGATCAAAATAGGTCAGGCATTCTACATTTTGTTGGGTTACCTTTATAGCAATTATTCTCCCTTTATCTATTTATCTATATAATATGATAATTATATCACATATGTATCAATTCATTCATTTATTATTCCATTATATATACAATTATGAAATAAATATGTGTGTAAATTTCTGTAAATTTCTATGTATTTATATTCACATATATTTATCGATTCAAACACAATCCATTTATCTATATTGTATGTTATATTCGAATATGTTTTATTCGAAATTACTATAGCTTGTCGGACAAATTTGCCCTCAGACATTCAGATGCAAGGATTTCAGTAGCTTATAATAATTTGACAAAACGCTTCATGAAATGCCCCCAGTGAGCATGGTGAGCCCTGAGCCCTATAATATGATGTTTACCACAGTGCTCACTCCGTTATAGACACCCAGCTTTTCATAGTCTGACGACAGATTAATGAAGTGATAGTCATGTTATTATGTCAATTTCGGTATTTACAGGTAAAATTCGTCCTACAAAGGGAGTGGCTACGTCCTTGCCTATTAACTCGCCAGATAGTTTGCCAGAAATGAATGTGTCACCCATCTCACAAGGTAGGTATAGGCCTATATAATTATGCCCATACGTGTGTATGTGTGTGTGTCTGAGTAAGTGTGTGGGTGGGTGAGTTTATGCAGCAGACATCATAATCAATGTTATTTATGATGATAATGATGATTATTATCATAATAATAATAATAATAATAATTACTATTATTGTTATCATTAATTTCATTATTGTTATTATTAAAATCATAATAATAATTATTATTATGATTATTAATATTATCATCATTATTATCTTCATCATCATCATCATCATCATCATCAGTAGTGGGAGTAGTACAATGTAGTAGTAGTACCATTATTATCGTAACTGTTATCATAATTTAACACCATTTCATGAAAAAATATTGTATCTGATGTATCAGTGTACTGTTCAATGGTATGGAAACAACTTTTTTGCTCTGTCCCATTTAGGAACCCTATGGCTTTCCTCTTCGTGTACTGAATGTATGGGTCTGTTTGTCTGTTTGTCTGTGTCTGTATGTGATTTTGTGCATCAGCGTGCGAACGTGTATCCTTTGTGGTAACAGGAGCGGATGATTATTTTTTTTGTGTTGGTTTTCCGGCTCGTGAACCGGATCCGGTTTTAAAATGATGCGTGCAGTCATTATGGCGTTAGTGACTCTATGGCTGTCCGAGTGAGTTTAGTTTTATTATTACCCTCTCGTTGAAATTGCATATTCGGAACATAATTAAAACTATTTTTTCCCAAAAAAATATGAAAAGTTTGTCATTATAGTGATTGTGATGATAATACAAACAGCCCAAACGAGCAATCGACGAATATTGTGGATTGTATAATAGACACCTCCGTGGTCCATTTTGAAAGAAAAGGTTGTAAACTTCTCTACCAGGAGAATTAAACCGTACAGTTATAATAGGGTCGTTTTTTCCTCTTTTTTTTTTTGCAGAAAATAATGACAACAAAGTGAGGACAACGTACATAGTTGTCGCGGTGTCATGTGTGGCTCTTGTTACACTCGTCGCCATGGTGATATCTGTTTTTTGGTTCAGGTAAAATACAAGGTGTTCCGTAGCCTTTTGCAAAGGCAGCTCGCTATAATATGAGAACATGCAGACAGAGAACAGTGGAGTCGCACACACAGCGCGCAAGCGTCGCGCTGCAAGCGTAGACGATCCGATGTGCGAGTCCACTGCTCGCTGTGCGCGAGTCCATTGCGAGCTGCCTTTGCAAAAGGCTAGGTGTTCCGAAGACTGTTCGTGTTTTGCTACACCCTACGAAATCATATCTTGAATGTCGGATCATAACGTATCATTAAAACCATCCTCAATACATCTATAGGCCTTATCATGAGATTATTTTCATAAAATGTGACAACTGTAACGTTCCGGGCTCTATCAGTTTACAACAGCAGAGCGACAACACTTAAAAAAATCTGAATTTCACTACGAATAATTTCATTTATTACCTTGCATTATGGAAATACAATAATTTGAATTGAATGGAACTAAACTTACTTCTCTACAAAAAAAAAGAATAAAAATGCGACTTCGGAGCTGACATTCACCTTAACCGTGTTAACATGATGATTTTTTTCTTTTTTTTAAATTAATTAATTAATTAATTAATTTTTTTTTTGGGGGGGGGAGGGGGGGGGACGTGTCAGATACCTGATGTTAATTCTGCCATTGTGAGGCAATGAGATTTAGAATCGAGGCTATAAACCTGCTATCTTTAATAATAAAATGGGCTGTAGAATCTCTGCAACCTGATTGGTCAATCATCGCGCATTGATTTTTACTGATCCACACTGAGCTATGCGTCCAGTCAAATCCGAACGCATGGCCATGCGTCCGGTAAAATCCATGCGCATGACTCGATAAAGTGTTGTATAGTGTTGTAGGTACTGGACTCATAACGGGGGGAAAAATGAATTTCAAGTGATTTATTTTATGGGCCCATTTTATAAAACGAATGACGCACAGGTCTGTTTCGTGGATTGGTGAGAATTAGATGCTGTCGTTTAACTTTAGAAAGGTAAGCTTCTGTCTATTAAACCCACTCCCTGCGCTTGAGGGTTTAAACAGTTCCAAAGTTAAACTCGTGCCTCCAATTCTCACCGATCCACTCTGTCCTGTTAATCATTTGTATACTAATAATAGAATTCATTTGTGGAAAAAATTGAGCAAAGAAAATGGGATTCTATCGGGATTCGTCCCAGAAACCCTACATTCTCAATGCTCGGATGGTCAGAAGCTATAGCAGTGTGCTTGTGTGTAACACACACGCACACACTTAAACCTGGCATAAATACTGAACTACTAGTATAGGGCTTTCTATAGCTCAGTCGGTAAGAGCACCGGGCTAGCATCCGGAGGTCGCGGGTTCGAATCCCGATGATATCCTATTTTCTTCGTTCATTTTTCCACTGTTTATTATATTCATTTCTGGTCAGTTTTCTTCTGTCTGCATTTGTTACATACTCAAAACGCTGCATCACCTCGGTGATCCCTCACATTTATCCCCAAGTTGAATTATCCTTCCGGTTTATGCCAGGTTTAAGTGTGTGTGCTTGTGTGTGTCACACACAAACACACTGCTATAGCTTCTGACCATCCGAGCATTGAGAATTTAGAGTTTCTGGGACGAACATTGAACTAGGACTTTCTATAGCTCAGTCGGTAGAGCACCGGGCTAACATCTTGAGGTCTCGGGTTCGAAACCCGATGATATCCCATTTTCTTTGCTTATCTTTCCACTGATAAATTATATTCATTTCTGGTCAGTTTTCTTCTGTCTGCATTTCATAACTTCTGAAGGAACATTACTGTTTATGACCCATAAATGTATGAATTGCTTATTGCGTTGATTCCATTTCGCTCCTGCGACAATATTGCTCTCATGAAATATCTGCACGCCATATAGTCAAACATAAAACCTACACACCAACATAACCCTAACCCTGATCCTAATCCTCACACACCATATGAAACCTAAAGCCCTACCACAACCCTTAACCTAATCCTAAGTCCTTGAGAAATATATGACCAGAGTAATTGTCCCACAGGAGCAACATTCTGTCGTGCCACTCATTGCGTCACACTGTGTACATTAGTGACATCATGTAAGCTACGCGTCTGTAAAGTTATGGTGTCATTTTTGAATCTCATGACTGCTAGGTATCGACGTCGTTCGAAAATGAGCACCTCTGAAACAGCTAAGGTCACCGGCTGTCGGTTGGACGACAACCTCACAACCCCTTCCTCCACAGAGCTAACTGTCCAGTCTACTTATTACACCGGAAATGAGTACGACATCGTGGGCAATGAAGCTACAGAGCGCCCTCTTTGCCCACAGGAAGCAGACGGAGAGCCCCGGCAGCCATTTTCAGGAATGCAAGGAAACGGAGCAGGTGTATCTCGTGAAAATCCTTCCACCAACGAGAACGAAGTCAACCCGAGCTCGACGGAGGTTTACGAAAATACGGACTTTCACGAAATTCCATTAATGGAAGAAAACGAACTGTACGGAACTTGAAATATTACAATTTATGTTTATTTTTATTATGATATTCGCACTGTATTTTTTGTTTTCTCCAAAACACAAAGACAGGCTTTAATACAAGTACTGTACTGTACTTCTTGTCTTTCTATGTACAAGTGTATGTTATATCGATTGCTGTACAGTAGCGAAGGATAACTCCATTATGGATTGTAGGTCAACCGTCCAGACGAACATTTACCCCCACCTAGTCTGGTTTCCAGACCCTTTGCCAACTGGACTCCGCGGCGACGTAGTCGCCGCCTTTGCCGAAGGCAAGCCCCCTGGACAAACCCACCTTCAACTATACTAGTTTTCGACGTTGAGGACTCAAAGGCATAATTTACCATTTGCAGATGAAAGAAAAACCCAGCATTAGTGCTTTAAAATTATATTTCCAAAATGTGAGTTTGGGATAGAAACAACCACTGTAAAAATTTGAATCCGTATAATCAATGTTAAGTATTGTTAAATACACAAATGTGAACAATAGTTATAATAAAAAAGTTGCCGGACTAAACCGTCTACAGTTATGGCTTAATGAGAAAAATATTGATATCTCCTTATATTCTAAGCTTTATTGCGAAAATTTTACATGGTAGGATATTTTCTGATACAACATACCTACACATATGCATCAAATGTGATATCTTGAACATTTCTAAAATCACTGTTACCAAAAGTAAACAGGGCCTTTAATATCCTGAATAGCGAAATCGTACGGGCAGAGGGTCTGGAAACCAGACTAATCCCCACCAGGATGGACAAATCTTGCTCTTCGCAATAAAAAGTGCAGACAGTAATAAGATTCAAAGAAAGTCGCAAATTATACGAATAGGGAATAAAAGAGAGGAAATATCCATTATTAAAGTTTTGTATGAAACCGTTGCCCACAAGGTGCCCCATGTACTATAACTGTTTACCCGGTTCCCCTATAGATGATGATTAAATTGTAAAGAAAAGGGAATGTGCAGTATATAGAGAGATAGATAGGACTGGATAGAGAAAGAGAGAGAAGGTTCTGAAGGTTAATTGGAGGTTTTCAACACAATTGATATATGATCAGTTAAGTATTTCTATTATTAAAATAAGACAGAAATATAGAATGTTACATGCAATGTATAAAATTGCTCATGGGGTTTACCCCCAAAGTCTGTGAGTTGTTTTCATTTAAATATACAAATTATTTTTTCAGATGTAATATGTTAAAATTTGAGTTATGTAGATTTTCAACCAATTTCAAACGTAGGAGTTTACAGTACAGGGGATGTAAAGTGTGGAATGATCTCCCAGATAATATCAAGATTATGAGTTTTAATAATTTCAGGTCTTATTTGAAACAGCAGCAGTTCTAGTTTGATATCCACTGCATTATATATCATATTACATCATATCAATTATCATAACGTTTCCTATTATGTTACGCGATGAGTACTATTGACATTTGTTTTATATCAATCTCTTGTCAATGTCTGTATTTTTTATTCATATGCTGTTATATGTAGATATATTTTTCCTTCTCTTCGTGATTTTTTTCCCTCTTTTTTGTTCTTATTTCAATCATCGCTATATATTACGCTGTTACTGAATCTATGTTTCGTTCTGTTATAATGTATACATGCACGGACTTGCAGAATAACAGCCGATGGCTGAGCAAGTTTCCTTTTTATTACCGTGTTGAAATAAAATGAAAATGAAAATGAGAGAGAGGGGGGGGGGGGAGAGAGAGAAGGAAATATATTTTGAGGGAGGGAGAGAAAGAGATATTAGTGAATAGATCGATTTCCCTCTATTTCATCCTACAAAAACATGACATAACTTTTACGAGTATTAGGCCCTATGTTGGTCTCCCTTCTTTTATTGTGTTAATGTTATGTACCCGACGTTACCAAAGTCTTTTTCTTGTTGTTGGCAACCATTCTGCAAGGAAATTGATGAATGGCGCATGCAATTACATTACAGTCGTATACTAGTATGTGCAATGGAAATATTTTAAATTGTCCAAAATAATCCTAGTATTATATTTTGTAATAGATAAGTAATATATGTAACTATGAAGATGGAATAACGTTTATACCATACAGAGAAAACATTACTGTATTAAATCAGTATAATATATGGTGCTGCCGGATGCATGGGTAAAGTGTGCAGCATCTCTTGATAAAGAACAACAAAAAAGAATGCTTTTAGAATTTTTTTTAAAACTACATGAGTTGGCAATAAAACTTCAAGTCTTAATACATTTTGCACGACTGTAATTACTGACGCGAAAAGCAACAATGTGAGCACCGTACTTTAATTTATCATTACAATTCAATTCAATTTTATTTCCATTTCCATTGAATAAACAGAAAAAAATATAATTATACAATACATTTACAGAATATATTTGTAACAATTTCAAAGAAAACGTACAAGTGGTCACGAGTAACAACAGAATTCCCTTTCTAAGGTATATACATAATTATACCTAATACAAAGATTAGAATGGAAATGGAGGGTCCCACTAAAAAGCAAAGCTTGTAGGGTATGGGACCCTCGAAAATACGTACACAAAATCAAAGAAACCAATGTCAACTGACATGAAAAATAATTAACTTAGGAAGGAAAACAAAGAAGAAAAAGAAAAAAAAAAGAAAGAAAAAGAATAAAAAGGGGAAATGAGACTATGGCACAACACACGCCATCGTGGACACAAGCATACTGTACTTCATGATGGAAATGCAATAATCAAACAATAAAACGCTTCTTGGTTTGATATTGCGATTGATTGGGTGCATACGCCTAAATGAATGCATAGGAACGGATATTAAAAGGAGAAAGAGAATAGACTCACTGTTGTCTGGTACAATAAAAGAAATATCTGAGGTAAACTTGTGTTAGACAGATTGTTTTCCTTAAAAGATGATTTCTGTGTGATATCTTAATACTTGTTAAAAAAAAATCACTTGAGTAGCACAAACATAATGCATGTATAGCAAAGCACTTAGTAAGAATCATAACTACCGAGTAATGCGTGTGCATAAAATTACAAGTGCAGATAGCGATACATGACCGTGAAGATTGAAAGATCAAAATAATTACACACAAATGCACACACAAGAAATGAAAATATTGGTATAAAGCATTGTGATAGGGTTGTATATTGACGACACGAGAGTAAAAGAAATGAAAAGATTAATCAACATAGACATAAACACGATAAAGCGTCTATTGATAGGGTTCCACTCATTGCGTAAGGAGGCTTCGTACTTTCAAGTTGAAAGGCTAGAGTGTGAATGTGACTGACATGAAGAATCTCTGCGATGGTAAATGAGACTTGACGATAAAAAAAAGATACAAGGATATAAAAAAAGTATTTGAATATAAAAATCAGAATATCAACGATGATGTCATCGGGTGAAGATAATTGCTACATGTCGTTTCCTAATTGTAATAATGGTGATAAGAAGAATGATTGCGGTATAATGTAATGATAGCAATAATGACTATACAATATTGTTATCATATCTACTACTATTTTACGGAATTATTTTGTCAATGTCGAACATTATCATGATTATGTATGTTTGTTTTGCATTCTTTAGGTTCTACACTTCTACGTTAAAAGTAGTTGAATACCTTCACTTGGAAATTGAGTTCTTTTTTGGCAACTAAATGTAGTGTATGGTCTTTTACGTTTTTCATTACCAGTAATGTTTCGAGCGTCAATGTGTTCAGTGTTATATCATGTTTTGTTCATGACAAGTGGAAATAAACGTAAAAATGAACTCATGATATCATAATTGTTATCTTTATTTCCATTGTTATCATTGTCATTATTATCATTATCGTCATAACTTTTTGTAACTGATTTAACGACATCATCAAAACATGAACAATTACTTTAAAGGAGTGCTGGGACACATGGAGGGTGAATAAAAAAAAGAAGTATGGGGAAATATATTTTTTAAAACACTAGCTGTAAGGCAGTTCAATTGAATGGGGGGGGGGGGTGGAGGGAGGGAGGGAGGGAGGGAGGGAGAGATCACGACAAGACCTGAAGCAAAATACTTGTGTAACATTTCATGAGGCCAAAATACAATTCAGTCTAGCTGATCAGTGTCTAGCAAGCAATGTTGGGTTGAAGTTCAAAATCGAATGTTAAATGAACTAGCCAAAAATTAAAGGCGATTCTAAACATCATTTTAGTCATCTCTTACTTTCAAGGATGTTGTACATGATGAAAAGTCATCTTTCTTGTGAAAGCTTTTTGCTGAAATTGTGATATGAGTGACCAATTAATCTACAACGTACAACTTAAGCTAATCGAATTGTATTTTTTTCAACACATGATATCATAATTGGTAACTACCCATTATGGATATTTGATGGTAATTACGAGTCTTAAAAAGAGCAGCACAAGCCTCAATTCCCCTTCATCTTAACGGCTCCTCACTGTCCCTATATCTAATCTACGTTACATTGCAACCAAACAGTCACATATCGATATCCTAAAACAATGTTTCAAGACCGCTACAGGTGTCATTACTTCGTTTCCACAACCAACAACGCTCTTACTATACGAAGTCACCTTCCGTAATGAGAATGCTCTGCTTTTTGAATCCGTTCGACCAACAAGTGATGCATTGATTGCCAGCGCTTGTGTTTCAGAAACAGTGCCCGTCTCTGTAATCTCGCTCCACCCCCTCCCCTTCTTCTATCTCCACCACTTCTGCCGCTACACCATCATCGCTAATATCATCTCGGGAACGAATTAATTACCTGCCATTGGTATTATATCGCGGTCTAGATTGTGCCATTCTCGAAGCCACGTTGCGCATACACGCGCCGTCGAACGAACGATTCGCCGCTGGGAAAACTCCACCCGTTCCGTAGATGGTAGAGGATCGAGGAACGAGTGGTATAACGGCTAGTGCAAACTAACAGGAGGAGGGTTTGGGAGATGGGATGGACAGAGCAGGCTAGTCACACACATGAAGCGAACGACATGATCTCCTGATATATTTCCCGTCCCGCGTTGCATCCATGTGGTATTACATTTTGAATGTCAACATGACGTAGATTTGGCTGACGGGAATAACACGTTCATCACGAATATACCTGGTGACTGACATTTACTCGATATTTCCGGGCAGTATTTTTTTTTTCTGTCTCTGAGAATCAACAGAAAGAAATTTGAAATTGGTAAGTGTCAAACCATTACTCTTTGTGTTTACATGTCTATATCATTGTTCCGCGACATTTGCTCCGGCGACAATTGCTCCCATGAAATATAAAACCTATCCACAAACATTACCACAACCCTTGTCCTAATCCTCACATCAAACTATAGGCCGACCTGAAACCCTTTCACAACCCTGACCATCCTTGTATAGAAGATTAGACCGAAGCAATTGTCGCAGGAGCAGATGTCGTGTAACCCTCTCTCATACCTGTGGTATAACTCGCTGATACCAGTATAAGGTCTAATGTCTAATGACAATCTCTGACCATGATCTTAGACTTTATGTTTACATGTTATAACTATATCCGTATTTATATTAAATAGAACCTTTCAAAATAACAATATGATATATTCGTGTAATACTTTGTTCAGACACTGCCGGTAAACTGCTCAGGTTTATTCCACCTGTTTTGTCATAATATTTGTAAATCATATAGTGATTTTCATACTTATAACGATATAAGACGCGACCCATTTATAGACACAATTTGTATCAAAGTGTATTTGTACACATATACAGAGTAGACATTACCTTAGACTTAGACGCTCCTTGACATGATAATTATGTGTGTGTATGTGTCTGTGTGTGTCTGTCTGTTTTGGTGGTGGTGGTGGTGGTGTGTGTGTGTTGCGTGTGTGCGCGAGCGCGTGTATACATATATATATATATATATATATATATATATATATATATATATATAAATGACTTAAACCTAGATACATGTATTACAATTGTAAATAAGTTGCTCTCCTTTGGTGTATAATTTGGCAACGTTTGAATCTGATAAATTTCCTTTCTGTTATCCTGTTTCAACATAGCGTCTTATGTCCCATGATTCAAAGAACTAGTATACTCCCACAGTTTGACCATTCAATCTTCATAAGATCGTATGCGTTTACCGATATGAGTTACGTAATCGCTACTTATATTCTTTGGGAGAAAACAAAGAACGTTCTTCAGTTTCCCTCAATTTGCATACACCGCTATAAGCAACCCCTCATTAGATAGTGAAATAGATCTCCTGGGTATGCCCAAATTGAGACACAAATCGCTTTGTTCACACGCGCATGGTTATTCATGATCAGGTGCAACAGCGTCGAGTTTGTAAGAGTATATATCGCCTCTCGAGTTGAGTGGTAACGCAGCTGGGAAAATGGGAGTTTTTGTATCATATTTCAATTCATGGATATTCAATGTTAGAGAAGATTTGTTATTTTGTGTTTGTTGAACTGTTATATTTTGTCATTCTGTTGCAGGGCCCCCTAGGATAACAGTGTTTAAACCACTGATGGGGCTACCCTGGGTAAAGAAAACTGAATAAATAAATAAATAAATAAATTGTAGTAATCAATGCTATCCACACTACATAGGGCCTCTACAACGCACAGCTGTGTATAGCTATTAGGGCAAACCCATTCCAAATAATAAGTTAGTCTTATAAAAAGAAATAACATCGTACGAGTTCACGGGTAAAAATTTGACTGAAATCGGATGAAAAATAAGGAAGAAATGACATTTTGAAGTTTTGCTAATTTCTGAAAAACAGTTCTTGTACAGTGAATATGAATATGCAAAATGATGAGTGAGCTAACCATGTCATATACCCTCACAATTTGCCATTGATTGTGTACAAGAACATGACGAAAATTCATTGTTTCTGTCTTTGAAATTAGAAACATGATGCTATTCCTGGTCGAATAGCTTTAGAATAGTAATCAGTTAGAAATACGAGGATTCGAGCCTCGGGCATAATTGCGTTTAAATGAAAAACTTGAAATTTCACAATTTTATGTACAAGCTGTAGGGTAAGTTGTGAGGGGATGACATGATCACATTGACATTTGCATATTCATATTGGACGTTCAAGAACTGTTTTCCCCCAAAATAGCGAAAATTCAAAATATCGTAACTTCCTTATTTTTCATCCGATTTTGATCAAACTTATACAGTTGAGCTCGTAACATTCTACCCTTTCTCATCAGGCTAACTTATAATTGGACTGGATTTCCCCCTTAAAACCTTTGTAGTGCGCACGCGTATCAGTTGCCGTCACGTTGAATGATACTCTGTGGCATGTATAGCTTTCCGAGTGTAAGAAAAAACTTCATATATTTTTTATACTTGAGATTTATTTATGAGAGTTTTTTTTTTTTTTTTGCATCACGTTGGTGAGCCAGTGTATCATATATAATTCATTCATTTATTCATTCATTCATTCATTCATTTTTTATTTGTCCAAATTATGTATAAAAACATGGCATGGAAAATTGGTGTTGTCACACATTCATAAACACATATTGACAACAATTACACAACAAATTACATTACATATGTAACATCAAATGAATACTCAAACAAAAATTGCAGGGAACTAAAGATACGTGTACATCAAAACAAAAACTATCATCATGTGGTGAACGTGCAAAGAGGTGAGAAATAGATGTAATTATACATACACAGAAAACTATGGAAGAGTCAACTACTGCAAAAGGTATATATAACCACAAATGGGTAAACACCTCACTTTACACAGACTACCCGAACATCATCATAATCCATAATCCATCTGATTATGATCACAATGTATATCTTCCTGAAATTTCCATCTAAAAAGAGAGAAAAGATTGAGAAAATACGACTCTAAAATAGTCACACATCTGATAGTAGAAAATTATAGAATATTCAATAATTTGTAATTGATTATGGATGATGGAATCGAAAAATAAATGTTAAAAATGTAGATCGACAAAAATATGCTCCTACGAAATATAAAGTCATTGGTGAGTATATAGATAACTATGAATTGTCCCCGCTTGCCTTGAGATTGCATGATTGTATTCATAGTGCAGGCACATACACTGTCAAGTAGCATGTTTTCATGTACGCGTATGCATCAATGTTTGTATGATAATATCATTCATTATGTAAAATATGAGCAATTCTGTGTAATATGCATGCATAAATGTATATTCTTATACATGTATATTCACACAATGTGCACACACACACACACAGACACACACACACACACACACACGATATATATATATATATATATATATATATATATATATATATATATATTAACATTTATGTAAATATATTTGACGAGCACGTGACACATGTAAAACAGTGGAAGCAAAATTTAATGTATGCGTATACTGTGATAATAGTGGACATGCTATGTTGTATTCATCAAATTTGTTTAAAAATTTACGTTCATTCATTCTATATATTCCCTGGCTAACAGTTCCATTCTTCTATCCAATACAAATCTGTATAGATATATTCATTTCTTTTATAGTATTTTCATTACTCGATCTGTTTGCACAGACAAATTGGGCTGATATGGACACTTGTGGAAGCTCAGACACTAGCAGGACACTGTGCGCGACACCCTGAGCTATCTGCCAGTTCCCTCGTACTCTGGGAACCTAAACAGGGAATTGCAGAAAGAGGAAGAAATAGGGCCACTTTCATCAGTGTACTGAAGAAGGACACATGCCTTGATAGTATTATAGAACTAAGGACAGTCATGTTAGATAGACAGGTTTGGAGGTGCAACTTCGTTTATGGAACCCGAGTTGGCGTAGGCTGAAGCTAATACATGCCCTCGAATTAGTAGTACATGTAGTAGGAAGCTCAATAAAGTCTAGACTCGTGCAAATCCTTTATCACATCAATTATATCATACTTGGGGTTATACATGTATATGATAATCACAGACATACTACTCCTGTATTACACTACTATCATTCCTATAATGTTTATGTTTTTCATGCCGACACAAAATGCCAATGCTGCCGTCTCGTGGTAGACGTATGATGCTCTATAGCAGAGGTCTACCCGTTGTGCGAAATAATAATACTCGGCCGATCTATACATTGATAATTAATGTCAACAAGTCTTTTTCTTTAACACTGTATACTAGTACACCGTAAGAGCACTGCAGCTGTCGCCATTGAAAAACCGCTGCCAATAAACTGCGGGTTCCCTCCTGCAGAGTAAAGGGTAAAAAGATTCAACCTGAATAACATTGGCATTTTACTGCTCAATTAGTTAGGGATTCATGACGGTCACGGTTACGTCATTAGTGAAACATTTGCCAATTAATGATTTCATTTAGTATTATGTAGTTAGTGTAATATACCACCTCACCACTTCTGATGTGGTGGTGTATGGACACGAAATTATCATATTGCTGCGATTGGAGTTATTTGATTTGGTTGTAATTGTCAATTTGCTAAGCGACAGCAGTATCATAGTTCTTTCTCTCCCCTCTCTCCCACCCTCTCTCTCTCTCTCGCTCTCTCTCTCTGTCTGTGTGTGTCTGTATGTCTGTGTGTCTGTGTGTATGTGTATACTACAGTATTTGAACAATTCGCCACAGCTGATATGCCTTTAGATGCTTTCATGTAGATTCGTACTTGTGTTGTACAGAATCTATAGAAACATCCAGAAAGCATCTGAATTCATATGAATATGTTTGCATCGTTTTTTGGTTGAATATCTTTTATGTATTAGGTATATTTCTATATCTTTCCCTTGTCCTGTCTGCTTTGATATATATTATACAACTGTATATGTAACTCGCTTTATATGTCCCTCTGCGCCTCCGAATAGGCCACTAGATTGATGGCGTATCATAAGTGCTGTATTGTTATTGTCATTATATTCTCGTATATTTTTGTTCATTGTAAGTGACTGCCCATTCGCAAAATAAAAAAGAAAGAAAGAAAAGGTACGGCCAACCATGCCAACAATGCTGGACACACACAAATCCAAACCAAACATCCTAAAGTTCGCCGATTCGGCAACTGAAAAATATATCAATTACTCCTGCTCATTTTCTTTAGCTATCTGCAGTTCAGTGTTCATTTACTTCTGACCTCCCTGATGTTAGATAAACAAGTCATATATTATTCTACGATGGTGAAACTAAAGCATTATCAATAATCATGATTACCTAATTCGTCAAGATTTGAGGTACTTTAATTGTCATTGTTATGAAATATACCGATGATGTTTCTACACATGCTGTCACAAAGATGCAAAGTTTATCAAAGCATGAAATAAGTTGTCCCCTTTTCGTCTTCCTCCTCCTTTTCCTTCTCTCCTTTCATCTTCTCCTTGTTCAAATTCATTATCTTCTTATTCGTCGCAATTTTTACCTTTTTCCTTCATTTCTTTTTTTTTTCGTCGTCTCTTCCTTCATCCTCCTTCACTCTGTCAATCTGTCTCCTCCTCTCAATGATGTTAGGCTGATTTTTTTTTTCGGCCAACCTCCTCAAGAATGAAAAGCATTACATCATTGTAAGAATATTTTTCTCTTCAGTCAGCAAGGAGCAGTGACTTAATCACAATGAGAGTGTAACAAAGCGAACAACCGTGTTCAATCCAGCATGATTTTTGACTCACACAATCGATGCATTTCCTCTTTCATCTGGTAAGCTCAAATTCTTAAACAGTCAGAAAAGTTTGCGTTCAATGTGATGATGATATATATATATATATATATATATATATATATATATATATATATATATATATATATATGTGTGTGTGTGTGTGTGTGTGTGTGTGGGTGTGTGTGTGTGTGTGTGTGTATACAGTGTATTATAAACATACATACATACATACATTTCTATTCATTTTTCCATAGTAAAGATCACATCGATTCGGGTGAGGGAAAGGCCGTGCCATCACTTCCAACGTTTATCAACAATGAGACGGCAACTTTGCTGAGTATAAAAGACAAAGATTTGAAAGGTTCCAGAGGTGTTTGCTCATATTCTGTTTCAGACACATAAAAAAACATTGTTTTGCATGTTTTCCAATCCCCATTAATTACGCCTAACGAAGCATGAAAATGAGAGGGGGGGGGGGGTACTGAGGTGGAAAACAGACGCAAGACATGTATAATACATAGCCTCCCATACTGCCCCATTTCGTTCCGTACCCCGTATATCAACCTGCACACTTTCTTATGGGTCATATTCGAGCAGGGAGGTGATCTCTTTCCACCTCCCTGATTCGAGCCATCATGCCAACGCGTTTTTACCAAGCGTTGCTTTACCATGGCAACCATTATTGCCGTGTTTAGTCTGAGAAATCAGACCGGGATATGAATATTTCTCTTCCCCGTGTATGTATCACTGATGGCATGTGCATGTACACTTGTAAGAATTGTTTTGCAAGATTTGCACGTTGGTTAATGTGAGGCTCAATTTTTGTATGTGCTTGCCAGTAATATCAAATGTACAAAACCTTGGAATTTCCCTCTTTTTTGTCTTAGTTGTTATTTTGATTTAACATTTTACGTTCTGTTTTATTGGGTTTTTTCTGTTTATTTTTTACCAGAGCGAAAGTGAATAATAATGAAAATCATACCATTGTGTTAAAAAGAAAAAATCAGTTCAGAGATTTATAGGGTTTACTTATTATCATCACTTTTTATGCATTTAATATCAAATACCCCATTCTGGCTCCATCACAAACCATGCCTTGTGATATTCAAAAATAAGGCATCTACAGTCACGAATACGTGACATATTGTTCATGATTTCTAGAAATGGCAAAGAAAAACAAAGATTATAATGAACTTTGTTATCATAGATTTCGAATAGATTCTCGCTATTCCCTTCAAAATCAAAAAGTCAGATTTCTACAAAGATGCATTATGAGAACTGCTTTTCTTGGCTTAAACGCACGCACGCACACACCTATATACAAACACTTACCATTAACACACATGAATAGCTGTATAGGTTGCCAGGAACCTGTGTAAAACTTGGCCAACAACAAGAACAAAACAACATCCACGAAATTCCATTAACTGTAGCTGGTAAAGAATAGCTTAATCAGTCTGAAAGCCAAGCATAAAGCCTTTATTCTTAGTCTTCTACCTATTTCTTTTCAATGTTTTCTATCACATCTCCCCTTGGAGCAATATAGTAATCATCTTAATCTTCACCACATGTGTATGCAAGCTTCAGAAAACTCATCATAACCTATCTGTTTGATTGTCCCTGGAATGATCACTTACATTATATCCCGCGCTAATTGTTCCCTGGCCATTAAAACGATAGATAGAATCTATATATAGGTACCAATATAATCAACATGGGCAACTCCTATATACCTCGAACACGCTGCGTGCTAAAATGACTGTTGTTTTATGAGTTTTGACAAGGTCATTCCTAACAGCAGTGCGAAATTCATCATAGAGGCGATAACTCGTAATTAAGTTGGTTTGAATGATTCTCTGGCGTTTTGCGACAATGATAGCAGCGATTAATCAAGGCATGTTGAATTTAAACAGTGGTTCCGCTTGTGCGTATGGAGGAGACAATAACCACGTTGACGCATGGAGTGCCTGTAATGTATTGCAGTTTCATGTAATTTCATCAATAATGCTGTAATTTGTTATTCTCAGGTTTCAACATACAAAAGCCACAAGTGATGGTAATGATAAAACCACCGCAATTATGTAAAAACGGAAGTGGTACCTCTGGGAAATCTCTCACCAATATCTCATATAAAAACGTTTTGTTTCACTTCTTCATTGATACATTCTTTCAATTTGTAATCAAGAAGGAGAGATAACTTCCCATCCACAGACTCGTTTCGGGGATATCGAATTATCGGGTTACTAGCGAAACAAACACAAAACGGGGTTTATCGTATATCTTTATTAATTTTCATTTAGTTTTTAAAAAAGAACAGCTTCTTAATGATAATCAAAAGGAAAAATATTCATAATTACATAATGCTGATGATGTTGATGATGATTATTGTGATAACCGAATGTTATCATCATCAAGACACTATAACTGTTTTCATGATACAACTCAGTTGTTTTCATGTTAATG
The DNA here is from genome assembly GCF_040938485.1 of Diadema antillarum. Taxonomy (NCBI): domain Eukaryota; kingdom Metazoa; phylum Echinodermata; class Echinoidea; order Diadematoida; family Diadematidae; genus Diadema; species Diadema antillarum. The sequence goes on along the minus strand of NW_027271285.1, from coordinate 680,427 downwards.
TTTATTCTAGATCATTTTCTGCAATTGACAGATATCCATCATCTCTACAGGAAGTTCATTTATCATCATCATTAGATGATAGTAATCATCACGGTTATTACTGTATGATAATATCATTATTATCATTGTCATCGTCATCATCATCATTGATATTTCAGTAAGGTTATTTCATAATGCCGATGTTATTATCATCCTCATTTTAATCATATTTTGCTTGCATTTGTTGTCTACCAGTTTTAACAACAACACACATCTTTCCACAGGGACACGAGGCAGGTTTGGTAAAATAATTTCCAGTTGTTACTATGTCAACATCTCATTCCGAATCAATATTCCCCACATGATGGTGTCGGCTTGAAAATACCTGAGGGGAATAATTAACCATGGCGACCGCAGCTCATAAAGCCACACCAAATACGCGCTCGCCGGAAAACGCAAGAACGCCAGTACAGTACGGTGTATATGACCACCTGTGTATAGCGCAACACTTCTATGTTGACAAAGGTCAACCGTAACGGCACTTAGTCATTACTATTGTTCACGCATGACCGTCATCACAAACATAACTATTCGTTTCTGGTATTGGCAACCATGTTGGCAGGACTGGCCACGCCCCTCATTGCCACTCTGCATATAAATGTACCGTACATGATATCGATCCGCAGCTCGTGCATTATCCCTCCCGACGTCGACGGAGAAAACAAGAAGACAGCTTGACATATGCACATGTAGCACTATGAAATACCTTTGCTGCTACACGTTGTTTCCTCACAGAACAAGTATTGCAAATGAAAATGAATACAATCACAATTATTGTTGACATTGTCATAATTGTAATACAGATGATAACAACAACAAAGTCTGGATGATAATCATAATTATGGTGATGATTGTTATTACTGATGATATTATTATTATAAATGTTATCATTGCTTTCGTTATCATCATTGTTATTCTTCTTCTTCTCCTCCTCCTCCTTCTTCTTCTTCTGATTATTATTATTATTATTATTATTATTATCATTATTATTATTATCATCATCATCATCATCATCATCATCATCATTGTCATTATCATTGTTATTATACAACATTGTTATAATATACATTATTATTACAACCCTAATTGTAATTAAGCTCATTATTTCATCATCATTTTGTATTATGAAATATACTTTATTCATTATGCCAAATGGGGAGAAGCAGTCTCATAATCCAACTTTATTGCAAACATTTTGTGACCATGATGTTGTGCTAGTGTGTGGGAATTGATGCACACTGCACACATTAATCAAAAGATCGCAGGAGAGACATGCGAACTGTCAATTTACCCTAGACACATTCATTATGACCCATTTATAGTTTCCCCTGTCTATCTATCTTGCAGCATCCTCCAAAACAAGGTCATCCGTCTCAGCTCTACGAGGGAAGGGCGAGGGCCACGTCAGACCAACTCTTTCGTACACATAACCACCTGCACCTGTTTCATGCGGATGCTGCAAACATCATCCAGTGTACGCAATGTTGCGGCTGGGACTAGACCGAGTAGGCCTATGCTTTTTGGCCATTGTCCTTGCTGTTCAACACAAACATCTCACATCTGCAGCTATTTCAGGTATCGGTGTTTTGTTAATAGTCAGTTGATAGTACCAGTCGTCATGCTACGGAACTGATTCAAAGATTAATTACCGATCATATCATAATTAGTATAAGCACTATATAGTTTCGACCACCACAACAATTTTTGGTAACCCTGCGTTTGTAAAATACAGATAGAGGTTTTTGTTTTGTAGTTGTTATTCTTGCTTATTATTTTGTTATGTCATGTAAAAATGTGGTTAATTCGTTTGTCCACGCGAAGTAAGGAAGCAAACATAAAAGAAAAGTAAATGGAGGGATGAGGATTCGAAAAGAATCCCTGAAGCTTCATACAAGAACTTCAAAAGTGCGTTACAACATTTGATTAAGTAACCAGCGTAACTTTTACCGAAAGTAAGCTCAATGACTGCAAGTATAGAGTAAAAGACGAAACAATTAATTGCCATGTTGATATATGTACATGCCATTTGAGATGTATTTTGAGATGGATTGACCTGGGGACTTCTAAACCGAATCTCTGACATATACAATCGACATGACTTACGATCATATTGCAAGGAAATGTTTTAGGCTTGTTCTTTCTCCTGTTATATATAACTAACACGATAGATGTATTACTAGTATCATCACTTGAAGTCGTGATTATTACAATCAATAGTGACAAACATAATGAACATTATTGTTGTCATTATGATTGTCACTGTCTGTCATTAGATATCATTGTCATCATTTTTTTTTCTTATCTGTAGCAGTAGTAGTAGTAGTAGTAGCAGCAGCAGATAATGTTGGTTGTATCATCTTACTCTTCATTTTCATCAGCATCAATGTGATTATGAGAACCATAATAATGGCAGGGCCCTCTGGTAGAGCAGTGGCAAAACGGAAGAGGCTACCCTGGACAAAGAAGACGTTCTATTATCATTATTATTGTTGTTATTATTATTATTATCATTAACATTAACATTATCATTATCATTATCATTATTATTATCATTACTATTATTAGTATCATTATCATTATTATTAATATCATTATCATTAATATTTTTATTATTATTATTATTATTATTTTTATTATTATTATTATTATTATTATTATTATTATTATTATCATCATCATCATCATCATCATCATCATCATCATCATCATCATCGTCATTCAGATGTGATCAACGTGGGTTATCCGACTTAATCAATCAATATACTTTTGTGTCTGCATAGGCATCAGACTGGTAAACGGCCCGTCCCCAAATGAGGGTCGGCTTGAGGTCTACGACACCGCACAGGGCTGGGGCACGGTGTGCTCAACTGGGTTTGATATCCTCGATACGGAGGTGGTCTGCAAGCAGCTTGGGTTTCCTGGGGCCAACTCCTATATCTTCAGTGACTCCCCGTTCGGTCCAGGCGCGGGACCGATTCTCGTGTCCAACGTAGATTGTCACGGCAGTAAGCGAAACGTCTTGATTATTTCCATTAAATTGCTCATCCTTGCCTCTCCTCTAAGTCTGTTCGTTCTTCTCCTCATCTCTGTCATATCTCCTTCCTCCTCCTCCTCCTCCTTCCCTGGCCCTTTGTGTCTTTTTTCCTCGACCATATCGACCATTAAGTTATGAAAAGTTGCCCGTTTTGACACCATTCTCCCTTGGTTCATTTTCACATTATCGTATCCTCCCCTTTCTCCCCATTCTCTTCTCCCCTTCTTCTCCTCTTCCATCTTTTCATCCTCCCCTCCTCAGCTGCTGCCTTACTCTTCTTCCGTTTTTCCGAGGTCCCTCCCCAAGTGATGTTGGACAAAATACCTGCTTTACTATCGTTTGTCAATTGAAGACCTGAGTATAAGAACGACCCAAGTCCAATTTTTGGCCAAATTCAGTTTGACATGGGAAATTGTAGCTTATGCATGGACTCATCTTGTGTATAAATGATAAATCCTAATTACCCCCGGAAGTGCCTGAAATGAATGAGTTAAATCTTATATTAATGTAAGAATAAAGGACTTGGGTCATTCATACATTCATATAATAGCGCCCTCTCTCATCCTTCTCTCATCTCTATAGCAGAATATCATGTATATGAATCAAAGAACGACCCAAGTCCATATGAATAAAAAAACGACCCAAGTCCACCACACAAAATGGCCTCTCCACAATCAATGTAAATGTTAATTGCCATAATAATGTATGTTCTAATTTGTATATACAATGTTGCCTTCCCATCACAGTTAAATAGAATATTATTGAACAAATAAAAAAGATATGAAGTTTTCTTTAGTTTACTCGAAATGGTCTTCCATGGACTTGGGTCGTTCTTATATTCATATACTCAATTGATATTTCATTCGCCTGATGTAAACTGAAAATAAAACAGGTAACATGCAGCACGTTCAGTATCACCGATATATCACGGTATATACTCGAACTTGTTAAAGTTAAATACAGAATAATGCAATGATTATTGTGTGGCTCTGAGAGAGTACACGTACTAGTATAATATTTCGTATTCTGTTGCTGCCCTCTATAGACGAGAGTTCACTCACTGACTGCACCTTCTCCACCGGGATTGGAGGATGCACCCACCAGCGCGACACTGGGATCATCTGCCACAGTAAGTCGATACACGTAGTGAATCTTTACCCTGCTCACCATGACAAGTCGCAACTTCTTCACTAGCGTCTTTTCATTTCTGGGCAGATGATGAATTTGAAAGTCTCAATGATGCGAAAAATTCACCTGAAGTCATAAAGAGGTCCAGCAAGACAATGCACTTGCCGTTTGTGCAATTGCCTTTGTAAAGGATGTGTCAATCAAGGCTGAGCCTCTCTTCAATTTTTTATGATCTTTGTATCAATATAAATTGTCTGTAATCACCGCAGTCAGGAGTTTCGTGTGTCTGTTATGCTGGTTACTGATTCTAAGCTGAAATGAGTCTCGATATATTAAATCCTTTCTCGGTTGCCAGGGTGACGGGTCTCTTTGAGTGGGTCGCAGACTAAATAGCGGAGAGAATTCGTGATCTGATAACTTAGCTAAAATTGGGAGATAAACGGTATCTTATAAAATTTGAATATTCCATATATTCACTTATCTTTGTCCGAGCAATTCCATGTTTTCGAAGTATGCGTTTCATGGAGTGGCTTTCATGATCACCCTTTTCATTGAAGCATGTTACTAACTCTCCATACTTTTCAAAATCTGTACTCTAAAAACTGCTTCTATCTGATCCTAACCATTTTGTGCAGCCGGTTACCAAAGATAAAGAGTAGCAAAATCATCATTTAAGCTTTTATGTAGTGTTGAAAATGCTCAGTGCCTGGAAAATTTGATAAGACGGCTGTATCAAAATCAGAAGAAAAAAAAATGTCGTTCGGCGGCTTTCGTGTTGTGGGTCAAAAAAGAAAAGAAAGCTTGACAGCTTTGAATACACACTAAGTTCAATGGTCACCATGGTCATAAGATCAAGATAGCCCTAAGTCTCGGTCTTTGAGTCTCATTGTTGATGTGGTTCTACAGAGCCGGGCTACCTGGGCTGTTTTGGCGACAATGCCGTCCGCGTGTTTCAGGGCGCCTCGTGGACGAATGAGACAACGATGACGATCGACGTCTGCCTGGAGTTCTGCCGGGAGCAGGGCTTCGAGCTCGCCGCACTCGAGTACGCCAGCGAGTGCTACTGCGACGACGCGGCTACCGACTACCGCCGCGAAGGGGAGTTCGATGCAACCCAGTGCCAGTACCAATGCGCGGGGAATCCTCTAGAGCGGTGCGGCGGGCTGGGCAGGATTGCGGTGTTCAATAGTGAGTCAGATGGGTATTTTATTTCAAAAAGTTTTATAAGTGGGATTGAAAGAATGATTGTTCTTGCATCAAAACAAAGACATCTAAAATGAGAGAGATTGATCATTTTGGTTTTTAGCAAATACAGAAATAGGGGATAAAAAGATAAGAAGTTTGGACTGCCTGGATATTCAAACTTTAGAAATTAATGGATCGCGATGCGCAATGGGCCACCAACAATACCTTTCAACAAACCCATGCATATATCCCAAAGTTGTGCTTGCTTTTAAATGCATCACTCTGTCTACAAAAGAAAGGGAGACTATAAAGGATATCTTTCTTCATTTTTTTTTTTCTGCATACTCTGCCAATGTGTGTTGTTATTTTCTGAATTCAGGATCCTTGTATTTCTTATATCTACATTATGTTTATAGTTATATAATTTGTCATAGGTATAGGCATCTACTTCCACGTATTATATTACTTCATGTTGGGTTTGTGCATATTGATTTTGATAAAACGTAACGTTTCGAAGAGGGAAGAAAGCAAGTAACGTGTTATAGTGGATACAGCTCCTGACTCTACATCCTACATGTCCTAGGTTCGAATGCCACATTGGATGTATATAAGACAGCTAATTGATTGAGTCACACTAGACTATGGTATGTAAATTAATCGAAGGTAGTTTGAGTGAAACGAAAGCGAAGCTCTCTTGGAGCACACTGTCAACTCCATAAGGGTCACATCAGATAAACAGCAGCAGCAGCAGCAGCAGCAACAACAACAACAACAACAAAAGCAAGGAAACAAACAAACAAAATGATGGATATGCATTTAGAGCTAATCAGTTATGTATGCATGCTCGTACGTCACTTCAATATCCAATGAATCATGTTGTAAGAATGGATTGACATTGTTTTGGTGCAGCTAGCCAGGGTTTTTGTGAAGACCCCGGGAGCCCAAGGTACGGCGTGCGCGTCGGGGACTGGTTCCGCTACGGTGAGGTTGTTACCTTCGAGTGTGCAGACGGCTATGAGATTGGAGGGAATGAAACGATACAGTGCCTCAGCGATAGCAACTTCCAATCATTCCAATGGACAGGCGATACACCGATATGTCTAGGTAACACTCTAAAAAAAAGAAGAAAAAAAAAATCCGGGTCAGAACTGACCCGGAACCGGGTCCGTTGGGGTCACACCCCGTTCCGGGTAAAACATGACTTGGAATTTGGTCATGAAGACCCGGAATGGGGTCACCCTGACCCAATTCATGACTCTGAATGGGGTCATATCTGACCCCATTCCTTGCCATTTCTGACCCGGAATGGGGTGTGACCCCAACGGACCCTTTACGGGTCAGTTGTGACCCGGATGTTTTAAGAGTGAAGGATGTCGAGGAACAGAGATACAACTGCGTCACAAAAGTCAAAGTGGTAATATCAAAGGTCTATTTATAGAAAAAGTGTGATGTTGACATCATCCATGCAAAGAAGTGCATAATTATTTGAGAACAGTCATGTTGCAGGGCAAGTCCGATTGATTACGTATAGAATTGTGTGCATTACTTGTTACTTATCAACTAATCTATGAGAAAATGAGTATGAATATGAGTATTTTTGCCATATTTGACATAGACCCAACTCCCCTACGGTTCCCCTAATAGGATGATACCTTCTTTTTTTTTCATTTAAGTTGTCGCCCTTTGTCTCTTGCAAATGAAATTAGACAAGAACCTCACTGACAAAGAAAAAAACAAGGCAAGGAAAAACAAAATCAAATAAACTTTAAAAAGAATCGTTATGAGTAGTGTTGCTTCCGCTTTCTCTGCATTTCCTTGCAATTTATCTGTTGTGTACAGTAGTATTATCCTACCCGCACTTTCCCCACCTTCAGTCTGTCTACTTTCGAAAAACACCAACAATAGAACAACGTGCTTTCTGCCTGTTATAGCGTGCAGCATTCTCGTCTGTCGTTCTATTTCCGCTCATTCATATTATCTTCATTCATTCATTTTTGCTCATTGGATTCTCATCATTTAATGTCATCCTCCATCCGCATTACAAAGCAAGCTTCGTATCATAATTATCCACAATATTCGTCACCAAGCGTCTCTCATCGCATGTTTCACGCTTCTCCCTATTGTCGCTTCCCGCATCGTGAAGTCTCGCACTGACCGCGCCAGATGGCTTCAGAATATGTTGCATCATCCATTCTGAAAAGTGTATGCCAACTGTTCTGTCCTCTCATCTCTGAACGAAAAAAAAACCCGCCAAGTCTATTTACTTTAATGTATCAACAGTTTGTGTGTCATCTGTGTACACCTCCAAGTCCTGTTCGTGTTTTCATCGCTGTGTCGCCGCAAATCGCCAGCCTTTCATCATGTTCATGCATTCACTCTGTCTCCAACTGCCCGCTTACTTAGCAGCCATCGATGAAGTCTTCTGCTCCTTCAGTCAAGTTCTCATTCCCACTCATTCCAGAACGCTTCGCACTTCCAGTAGAACTGAAAATGACGTCAGCACCGATGTGATGTCGATACTTCCAAACGAGATTACCTTTGTATATAGGAGAAAGCAAACACACACTTCGATTTGAAAAAGAAAACGAAACTATACGTCTTTGAAAACACATCAACGTTTTTATGCATTCTAATTTTCAAACTCTTCTTTGATTAAAAATAAGGAACTACTTTGTTTCACCTAGGCCCAACCCTATTACCCACCACAAACGGACCACTTACCACTCACCCGTCGTTAACTACAATGAAACCGTCTACAACACAGTTGCCACCGACAACAGCCACAACGATAACGACGCAAGAAACATTTACTTTGCCAGAAGTATTTTCGACATTGCGGCAACAGACCACGCACGTACAATCGTCTATGGCCACCTTTGAAACAACGTCCTCAACGGTAACGGTGGAAGAAGCATCTACTTTGCCAGAAGCGTTATCAACATTGCGGCAACAGACCACGCACGTACAATCGTCAATGGCCACTTTAGAAACAACAGCCGCAACGGTAACGGCGCAAGAAGCATCTACTTTGCCAGAAGTGTTATCAACGTTGCGGCAACAGACCACGCACGTACAATCGTCTATGGCCACCTTAGAAACAACAGCCGCAACGGTAACGGCGCAAGAAGCATCTACTTTGCCAGAAGTGTTATCAACGTTACGGCAACGGACCACGCACGTACAATCGTCAATGGGCGCCATAGAAACAACAACCGCAACGACGGCATTTGCTACGAACTTTGATTACAGTTCTACCATCGAAACGACAATGTCCGATGCATTTACGACATCCGATCTTCGAACGACGCCAGATCAGGCAACAGAGACCCTTCCGACCCAAAGTATAACAGAAACGACACACTTGCCTAGCACGGTGGATACTTTACACTCCACGAGCTCCACGGGCATGACAGGTAGCTATGCCATGGACCACTCAGCGGCGCACAGCTTATAACTCGAGACAAGGGCACTATATAGAAGTATACAGTCTATAACCTAAGTAATGTATCAAATATGCAGGGGAAATATTATCATGGAAACGATGGGCTAACACCAATCCAGATGATATATGTTGGGGAGGATAACACGTGTTATGTGTAGGCCGATGATGCGAACTGCATGAACATAGTAACAAGGTTTGGAAGCCTGTCGTTATCTGCTTATCAGATTAAGTACAACTATAATTAGAACCTAGCGATTCTTCCTAACCATTATTTTGTTCCAATAATCTATATAAGAACATCATTTTTGTGATCTTCCTAGCTAAAAATAAATAAATAAATGAAAAGACGTATCAATGAGGAAGTGTGCCATTACAAAATGAGATATTGATTTCATAGTATCAATGTTTTCCATTAAATACTGATCAGTTTCCATCCCAATCTTTACCACATGATGCGCATGCACTCAAACAGTGGAAAACACGTTGCCTATGACCGCCACCGGAGCTGTCACGGACCTCTCGACTAATCAATTCACGGATCTATCCAGCGAACCGCGGACGGCCCTGGCGGTGCGGACGACGCATTCACCGTCCGCATCAACTGGGGGTATGGCTACCCTGACCTCACACACCGAGGCACTACAAAAGACGGTTACACCGACATCTGGAAATGTCTCATTACCCGGCAGGGCCGGACAGCGTTATTGGCCGGCCGGTGAGAATATATTCACATTGTTTTGTTTATACGATATCTATCACTGAAGAAAGTGGGATGTAAATTACGCTATCCTCATGGTGGAAAAACGGAAATGAATTTGAATATTTTGTTCGATTTGCAACAATTAACTAATATTTGTCCCACTGTAACATATTTACGCATTTCTGTAGTTTATGTATAGTTAATTGCTGTATCATTTTACTGCCACTCTTATCCTGCATTGCTGGTATCTCTTTAAATAAAAAGAAAACTGATCTTTCATTGGAGTAGTGTTTTGGTAACATACCATTCTCTATGTCGTTTGCAAATTTTTAAAAAGCTTTTTCTTGTTAAATGTGGATTACTGGTTGTAAATTTGGATATACATTTTACAGAATTGATGTTAGTTTATTTTTCTTCTTAAAAGCGCATTTTGTGTGCTTTTAGGAAGATCCGATTAATGAAACCAGTTCTATAAATTTCAATAAAGTTCTATAAAGCTGCCACTTTTCATAAGTGAGAACAAGACTATAATTTCAGGAAGAAATTTCACCTGACTTCAATTCGATTCAATTCAAATTCATTTTCATTTCAATTTTCATTGAAAACTACATACATGCCAATCTCTTTTGTAACAGAGAAAAATCTAAACAGTTCATGGCGAAATTAACAGGGTATACATTTACTCAAGCGAAACATTATGATAATGAAGTATTATGATAATGAAACATCATAATGATGATTAATATTCACAATAATGACTCAATATGTTATTGTCAGCAAACATTATGCAACACAGGTCATTATCGCTTTTCGTTCATGTATTTTTTTTTTGCCGGTGGCGTTATAACAGCTATAGATGTAATAATAATGCAAGTGACATGAATATCCTGAAAAATTATTTCTCGACCGACATTGCCAAAACGTTTGGTCATGTGTACTGCGCATGTTTATCATTATGTCAAGTTGTGTGTTTTGTTCATTTTCTATTATTGTTTGTATTCTTTTTCACTGCTTTTAAACGTACAGGATTGAATTAATACCCTTAATCAAAATTAACGTAGATGATGATAGGGTTAAGTGAGTGAGTAAATAAATAGATTAAGCTTAAATGAGAATCAGACTGTATCTACTGTCCTGCTTTTAAACAACAGGTTGACAACCTCGTACAATATATCCGTGTTCATTTTAATCATTCACAATATCCCTTTTTATTCGTTTAGGTGCAATCGGGCTTCTGTTAGCTGCGATTCTCCTTGGCGTGATGTTGATTGCTCTTCTTGGCTGCCTGGTGGTTTTGAGGTAAATTGCGGACACAAACAAACACAAACAGACACACACAGTCACATACACACAAACACATACAATGTACAAAGAGATACCGTATCCGTCCTCCTAATTGTGCAGCTACATTGTGTTCAATTTTTATGCCTAGGAGCCCTTTATTTTTAAAGAGAGCGAAATGCTGCTAGTATTTATTCAACCAAGCAAAACATCCACTCCCATTCTGAACAGATCCGAGATTGACAAAATCTAAATGACCAGTTGTGATTAAGGGTTAATGAAGTATAATAACTCTATACTGTTTTATATTACCTTGACAAAGCCACAGACATTACCGATACTCCGAAAAATCGGATTTACAATGTGGTGTTAGGGTGTCAGGTACTGAGCAATTATGTTTAAATGTTTGTTTATTTTGATAACTTTTACCCCCTTATATCTTTAAGCTTCAAAGCTTGCTTTCTTTCTTATTGTTTCTGTACTGTATCTATTGGTGATTATGGGGACAAATGATATATCATTGGCTAAATCTGTGTGTGGAAAATGTTAATGAGAAAATCATGAAATCATAAAATCAAAAACTCGAGTTTCATCGACTTTCCTTCGGTGGCAGATGACAATTCTTCATGATCGCATCTTATTTGATATCACTTTCTGGAGTATAGTGTTCATCTGGCGTTTTCGGAGTAAATCTAAGAACATTGTTACCCGAGAAAAATTCATATCTTATTTACAGCTATAAAGTAAATAATCTGATTCGAGTCGCATTAGTACACCATATTCCATCCAATGTTTCTTTGCATTGTCTATTTCTCTTATCTGCGATGGCAGGCCCAGAGCTCAGGCGAAGAGGCGCTTCCTGACTGGCGTCAGTCTCCGTGACGCTCGCTCAAAGTCCCAGGTCGGCACCCCAATCGTGCCCGACATCATAGTCGGGCGCCAAGACTACCGCTACCACACGCAGTCCTCGAGCGGGCAGGCCGACCCGTACGACAACCGCGCCTATCTAGTGGACGACACGCTGCCCATTCGCGACTACGGAGGCAGCAACGGCGGGGACGCGGACGCGGAAGAAGAACCGCGCTACGCCTCGTTCGCCGACCAAGAAAATGCCACGAAGAAAGCCCTCTTCGCCGACACTGCGCGCATGCTAAACGAGATTTACGTCCCGAGCAGTCCCGAAGTCTCGAGCAGCACTCGGCAGCACTCGGATCGGAAACGGGGAACCGGTTATGACTCACATTTAGCAGGGCTCGTCATCTGATTTGTACAAGTTTCTTGTTGCTGTCGTAATTGAAGAGTCCCATTACTGATTATTTTTTTTTGTGAAAAAAAAAGGAAACTATGATATTGTTTAACGCGAGTCAAAAAAATCCATATAAACACAATAATGATATAGGCCATACACATGCTTGTGTTGTATTAACCCTAAAAAGGCCGGGGGGGGGGGGGGTTGAATCAACCCCCCCCCTCGACATTTTTCGCGACTTCTCCGCCGCGCGAAATTTTTTGACTGCGTCGTTCGCTGACTTTTTACTTTCAAGTCTTGCGCATCTTTTGACACCATTTTCGCGAAAATCGCGCACACCGTTACGATGCTGCGCGACCTTTTATACATGCCTGTCAGACCGAAAATGGCTCAAAAACGTGATTTTGTGTATAAAGTCTATGCAAATGGAGTTTTCTCTTCTTATTCATAAAGATGTGATTATTTTCATTTTCAGAGGCTGAAACTAATTAATTTTAGCACAATTATGCTTGAAATAGGTTCTGTCATAAATTTTGAGAAAAAAAATGATAAAACAAAAGGTCGAAATAACAACGAAATACTTAAGAAATTCATAAAACAATAAAATACATAAGAAATTGATTTTGATACCAGATTTTTTTTTCATGTACATTGTTAGGAATGCTACAAAGAATGTTATCACCAAAAATTAGGATTCTAGGAGCTTTAATTTCTGATTTAGAGCAAAAAGTATTATTTTACGCATATATTAACATAATTACTCATTATGACGAAAATTTCAATTTTTTTTAATAGTTTGGTAGATTAAGTGACAGGTAATGTATGTGCCAATTTCCATGGTGATTGCGCGAGCGACGGCCGAGATCTCGGGGGGGGGGGGGGGGGGTTGAATCAACCCCTCCCCGGCCACAGAACACCCAAAAAAGCCCGGCCTGGTTAGGGTTAAGATTTTGTAATCTTTTTTTTCTCTCAGTTTGCTTTTCTGAGTACTGGTATTACGTCGCTAGTGGCGCAACGGCGCAGTGAGGAAAATTGTCAAAAGTGATCAAACTGCGTGAGTTATTCTTTCGATCATTTGCACATGTATGAATTTCTTTCCCCCTCAAGATTCAAGCTTGTGCAGAAGCACAACAGTAAAGGACAACCTTTGATAGAAGATTGTTCTTCCAAAACAAAAGTCATATCTTATTGGTTTTACTCGTGTTTATTTATCATTATGTTCCCATTACTCCATTGTTTATATCATTCACCACTGATTTTTAGTGGGAAGCATTGAGGGTTAGTTTGGGGATTATCTGGTATTATCTTTTCGGACTTCGAACACTTCGGAGATCTTTCAGGGAGTGTTTGTTAGTGTAGCCCTATCTTTGCATATTTGTCATTGTATACTCGTTACGTTTAATCTAAACAGGGTAATATCATTACATTGTGTTTCACGTGCGTTTAATGAATAATATTGCTTGTTTATCAACACGATGAAGCGAAATCAGATATATATGAAGAGTTTGTTCGCAAAAACCGATAAGTCCATTTCTGAAGATTTTGAAGTACGGTCTCTGTCATAAAGTACAAAATGATATCTTTTAAATGATATATTGGTCACTACATACAAAAGTACATTTTTGAAGTTATGGTCAAAAGAAGCAAAAATTTTCTTATCATTCTCTTTTTTCTTGACCTTTAATCGCAAATATCTCCATTTGGCCAATATGGACTTATCGGTTTTTGCGAACAAACTCTTCACAGTCATTCTGGTCAATCTGCACTGCAAAAAGTCCGGTGTTAAATAGTGAACACCGAGCTGGTGTTAAATTTTCGGTGCTCATTTATGGTGTTAAATTAACACCTCCGGGTGTCATTTCCAAATATAAAACTGTTTTTTGAAGAGTTTCTTAGTAACTGCACTTCTTGTTGATTTTTAATTTAAACAAGACGATCAAGAATTTTACATTAAAATACTAGATTTTTGAAAAAATGTGAAAATAAATTTACACCACAGTAACACCAGCTGGTGTGGTCTCTTATTGAAGCTGGACGGGTGTTAAACCATTGATATCAACACCAACAAATATCAAATCAACACCATGTGGTGTCATTTTTGAATTAACACCAGTACAGTGTCAAATTGACACCACGAAGTGTCAGGTGAACACTTTTCAACACCATCACAGTGCATTTTCTACACCTGTGGGTGTGGTCCTCTATTAACATTAACTGATTATACCTAATCAGTTTGGATTTAGAAAGGGCCATCCCACCGATTTAGCTATAATTCAATTGTTAGATAAGATTACTGAATCTTTTGCAAATAAAAAACATTTTATAGGAATTTTCATGGATTTATCAAAGGCTTTTGATACCATAGATCATGATATATTAATTTACAAATTAAAAAGATATGGTATTCGTGGTTTAGCACTTTCTTGGATTATTGATTATTTATCCAACAGAAAGCAATATGTACTATTTAAGTCATCTAAATCTCCGAATTCTAATATTGTATGTGGTGTTCCCCAGGGATCAATTCTTGGCCCCCTACTGTTCCTTGTATATATTAATGATATAATAAATACATCAAAAACTTTCAAATTTATACTTTTTGCGGATGATACTAATATTTTTTACTCCCATGAGAACCTCGGAACACTGTTTAATACTCTGAACACGGAAATAGATAAAGTCTCCCAATGGTTTATATGTAATAAATTATCCCTTAATGTCTCTAAAACAAATTTTATACGTTTCAAACCTACTGCTTTACAGAACATTAACAGCAGTTATAATATCAATATTGATGGATTATCCTTAACTGAAGTAAGATCTACTAAATTTTTAGGAATCACAATTGACTCGAGTTTAACTTGGAACGATCACATTCATAATATCCACACGTCTGTCTCAAGAACTGTAGGAATTTTATATCGACTGAAAAACTTCATTTCTCAAAATTCCCTGACTATTCTATACAATGCATTGATCTTACCACATATCACATACTGCAATATCGTTTGGGGAAACTGTGGCTCAACTAAAATTAATCCAATTTTTACTCTCCAAAAACGTGCTGTACGTTTGATTACCAATTCCCGTTACTTATCCCCATCCAATCCCCTATTTCGTCAACTAAAAACATTGAAAACTGAGGATCTTCACACCTTTCAAACTGCTGTTTTTATGTATAAATATACATTTAATTGTCTTCCAAAATTTTTTGATGGCTTCTTCACTCCAAATTCCACCGTCCATTCATATCCAACACGTCAGTCATCCGATTACCATCCCAAAAATCCCAGAATCATTCTAGCTCAAAAATCATTAAAGCACAATGGACCAGATATTTGGAATTCTTTACCCCCTAATTTAAAACAACGTACGTCGTTGAACATTTTCAAACGAGAACTAAAAAACACCCTCACAATCCAGTATACTTCTGACACATAAATATTCATACCACCTGGTCAACAAACACCCTAAACAATGAGTTCACGGCCATAACTGAAGTAACATTCACCTCATCACACTGATACACAAAATAACACTCAACGTACAAACCAAGATTCATCCGAACACAATGCACACCGCACTGCACCGCACGTCCTTCGCACAATTACTTCCCACTCAGTGAGTGGCAAGATTTTCTTTATGTATCTCTTCGTTGTGCCCTTTGCACAATTACCCCCCACTCAGTGAGTGGCAAGATTTTCCTTATGTATCTCTTTACCTGGGGCCATCTTCCTCGTCAAGCTTAGCTTATGATAATGGTCCCCTGCATTTCATTTTTATCATTTCCTATTGCTTCCTTTCATATATGATATTCGTTCTTGAAAAAAAAAAAGAAAATGTATGTAAGATCCAAATGTTACGAATATTAGCTGTGTAAATGACTATGTAAGTATTTTGTTGATTTGTTGATTTGTATTGATTTTGAAATGCAGAAATAAAAACTGAACTGAACTGAACTGAACTGAAAACACTTGATCGGTGTTAAATTTAACACCCATGGTGTTAAATCTAACACCGATGTTTTTACAGTGTGGTGGTTGTCGCTATCAGGGAGGTCCTAAATGCAGACGGCAGGTGATGACATGATACCAGTGAGGCACCTCCCTAATGATACCGTGTCAGTTAAGGAAAACGTTACGGAGTCATTGCCAAAACGTGGTTTATTTCGAAAACTCTCTTATGCTGTAAAGAGCATCTCTAAGCAATAGATTTGAATTACGATTTTATACCATTATTACATCGTAGGCGTAACATGTCATTTGTCAGAAGTATGTGCAAGCAAACAGGGTCACGACTGTACACTTTTGATAATCAGATAATACTAAATAGTTCATTCACTGCAATATATGATTACTCTTCTGTTTCGACCCATATTATTGTCAATAACAGAGACGGTAAAGAGAGAAGTGCCTTATGTTCAAGCTTTATGCAAATCATCTTTCTTTTTTTTCATCAAGAACGTGAATAGGATTTATGTTCGTTTTGTCTTTGGTCTGGACATGACGCTTTCCTACCTGTGAGGGGCAGCATTTCAAAACGATAACAACAATATTCAAATTCAGTGGAGATCCAAATATGATTCATGTTTTATTATTATTATTATTATTATTATTATTATTATTATTATTATTATTATTATTATTATCAATGAGCACTTTGATATGACAATGCACTTCATGTTTGTGCATCAGCGAAAAATAGCTCTCTGCACAATATATATGTGAACTTTTGTGTAGATGGAGCGGAATTTATCCTGGTGTAAAGATTTATAGTATGATTTGTGGGTTGCTGTTCAGGGAGACATCATTATTACACGTCATCCAAAACAGAAGAAGTAAAACACTTTATAAAGCTTTAAAAAGATACGTGAAAAATAATAGGAAATCTACGCAAGAGACGTTATGCTTACATTAGCGCGAAGAAATGTTTTGGAACCTATAATTTCGGAGGTATCATATTTTACCTATAGGACTCCGGAGGTTTCGGTCCCGTTGTACCCTTGGGTGGATGACCTGCATGCGGTGTATTCCTAGTGACCATGCACGTATAATACAGCATATCGTAATTCGATTCAAATTCTACAACAAGGACAAAAGAGAGCAGAATTTTAATAACCACGAACTTCAGGCATTAAAGCTAAGATAAAGTATAAAGTCATGTTTGCTTGGGTTAGATTTACATAAGGTTTCATTCATCCATTATTCTTTATTTTGATATACGCCTGCGCAAAGGCGGAGATTCTCTCCGGTTTCTTATTTCACCTGACTTTGGTCTGACCGTAAATTACACAATTATTAAGAATACTTGTTGGGTAATATTTATTAGTACAAGGTATGTTTTCTCTGAAGTAACATAGAATATATTTCTGGTACACATGATATTATGATTACTATTGAGCTGAAGACAAGAGCATAGTAAGATATGATATGAATTAAGAATAAAATGCTACAAGTATATGACTAGATTTGTTTCTTTCCTGTCATTGTTTTTTTTTTTGTAGATGTGGAGTTACAGGGTGATGGGAAAGAGACTTTGTCCGTATGTCTGTCTGTCCGTCTGTCTCTCCCTCTCTCCCACAACCTTGGTTGGTGTGCTACGTACCCTGGTGTCTCTACGTGTCATCGAGAGGGACATTAGTTTGTTTGTTTGTTTGCTTGATTTATTCTTACATTTTATCAAATACAAATTAAATACAAACTGAAAACAAATTTAAAAAGCACAAAAAAGCAAAGAATAACAAGTGTAGTGTTTCAAATCGATGATATAGCATTACACAAATAGATAAACATATAAGTAATTGTATTGAGCAGTATACATGCAGAAACATGCAATAAGATATATACAGTAATTCATAGGACTAACAGAGGTAGTAGGAAATCACCATCATGGCATATATGTATATACAGTATATATATATAAATAAATAAATAAATATATATATATATATATATATATATATATATGTACAACATTGTATATATACAGGTGTACGTGTACGTATTATACATATATATCTTAAAGAGGAAGAGAAATATAAAGCAGAAAAGATAGATAGACAAATAGCAAGATAAATACATCTTAGAGAGGGAGGGAGAGAGAGAGAATTCCTTGAGGATGAAAGAGACGAGCAAATAGACGACTAAAAGTTACTTGTTTGATTTTGAATTCAGCGGTGTGATGATAAACCTTGGTGGGGGCAGAATACATGGAATATACCCGCGAACGGCAAAACAAATATACTTTACTTGCATATAGCCTCTCCACCTTTGACCCTTAATCTAGTATGAAAGAGAGATAAGGTTTAACTGGTAGATTACAATATAGATATATTGGACATCGAGTTAACTATTTCGTCTATAACAATTTTATGCATCTCGAGAAACAGGAACTTTCTGCTCAACATGTAGTACTTTTTGTCTTCTTCATACTTTTATAGGATGCGCCGCGAGACTATGCACCGATCAGTAAATAGGTTAAGGTATTCAAAGTGGACTTTGCACTGCTCAACCAGCCGGGGAGATGGGAAGAGCGTTCCGATGGAAAACGACTCGCCCAAACTGGGGGGAGTTCGGCTCGATACTAAAACTATCAGTTGCAATGTAGAACTGACAGCCACGGCAGCCGAGGGCAAGTTTTGGCAAGTCTGAAAGAATGACTAGAGGAGCTCAACGTTTCATGATGAATGTGCTCGTCAATGTTGCGTGATAGTATGTTCTAGATTCTGTTTGCACTGTCATAACTTCGAAAGGGATCAAAAGATAACATAAATCAACGCATCAACTGCAGCAGGTAACTTCGGACAGCTAGTAACAGCTTACCAACTGAATTTTGTCCCGCCCGTAGTACCCCCAGGGCCCCGTTTTATCAAAAGATAAAATCGATTTTAAATTTCCTTACCACACCGGCTGCCATAGACTTACAGTTGAAATCAACTATATAATCAATTTTAACTCTTCATAAAACAGGGCCCTCAGGCCTACTGATCAGCGTCAGCTCGCCCATCTGGGGAAAATCGGAAATATGGTGGCCAGCTTTCAAACTCGTCTCCCATTGACATGTCTTCATCTTATATTCGTGATATTCGCAGTCGCCTGCAAGTGCACCGATGCAGCATCAGTCGCTACCAGCAGGGTAAGTAAACTGCTAACTGGCGCAGGTCTGGCCCGTCACCGCTAGATGGTAGTTGGACACGGTTATTCGTTCACCTTACTCGCATTTAATAATGCCAGTATGATATAGAATAATGTACAATCTATCAGAAGAAGAGATACCGCATTACCTCACCCCATCCAGAGGCAACGTTCTTGTTTAATTCAGGGTCTGTAGCAAACACTATATCAATTCATAACGGTCGAAGTCAGTATCAATTCGTATCATTATTAACGGGCACGACGAGGTATCTCTTATCTTTGACGCAGGAAGCTATAGCACAAAATTTATTCATTCTAAACATGCGTATTATAAAAGAGATGCGCTGTGTAATCCTTCTGTTGGACTCTAGTCTAGTGCACCCCGTCCCTAGTGCTCCCAAATTTGAGAGACTCGGATCATTGTTTCTGTATTTTCTGTACTGACTCAATGAGAGAAAATGTGAAACAAATGGGAATCGGAAGTCATGACCTGTGGACTATTTTCTACGAAATAGTTATTACACCATGGTTAAAAAGAATGGTAAAGTTCTGGTTGAGGTGAGGATTGAGTTCGGCTTTTAACTTTTTGCAAGATACTTAGAAACCACTTTATGAAATACACATATAACAGAGCATACTACTCTAAGACGAATTCAAAGTTTATTAATTTGATAGAAATCGGCTGTGAAATTCCTGAGATATTAAAAAACAAAGTAAAACAAAGCGATCCTAATAAAAGGTGCGGCCAACCTTTTACTAGGATCGCTTTGTTTTGGATATCTCGGCCATTTCAAAACCAATTTTTATCAAATGAAATTTGAATTCCCCTTACAATTATATGCTCTTTCAACACCGACTGCAATAGTAATTTGTCGGAGCTCAAATAAAACTTCCAATTGGTGTCCGACTCATTTGGTAATGTATCGGCAGCAAATCCGCAAAGCCAACGTCTACGTGATTAGAGAAATAATTAATATTCCAGATAAGATGCCTGAATTTCACTATAAACCAAACTTGCAAAACCTTTCAGACGGCTTATAGAAACAGCCGAAGGACCTAAATAGCCTCCGTCAAAAGCGGCTAGAGAAAGTCAACTGCGCAAAATAGGAATTATGTTTTGGTTCAAAATTCCTTCTCTTTCCTCTTTCTTTACATTCTCATAATATGAATGTATATATAATATTCATGTATCATAAAGGATACTCTACCTGTATGTACCTGTGTATCATCTGTTTTAGCTTTGTAAGACGATTACTTGTGTTCTCTCTTTGGCTTTGCAGTGAAGCTTACAGTGCAGTGATTGCAATTCAGCCACCATGGCAACAGGTGCAATAATAAACACACACAACAAAATGGCTCTAATGCTTGTACTTCCCTAGCTGCAGACAATGTACGCTAAACAAAGTGAAGCTATGAAAACAAGAATACAGGAAGTGCAGCCAAGTGAACAGTCCATTAATAACCACTATACTGGTATGATGGAACGGTTATTCTTGTCAGGGCAAGGTTGTTATAATATTTCTATCTTTTTCTAATCCTCGTGTCATTATCACAATGGCAATTTCGCACGATGTTCCATCACAGGTTTCTCAGTGCTTAAAGAAGGTGTAAGTACCGTGTTTAGGTTTTGACCATCAGAAATTAATTGTCAGAGTGAATTGTGCAGAAGTATGTATGGAAACAAGAGTACATGTATATGGAAGGTATCTAAACGACTGCATTGACATATGTACTTGCTTCCCAAGGAGTTTACTTTATTTTTTCTTTCTCCTTTACACACTCATTATCCATTAATTCAGATCTGAGTAATCTATAATCAACTTATTAAAGCACACCATAAGTGGAATACAAACTGAATCTCAAATATATAATTCGTGATGCCTGAATAAGGATATCATAAAAGACAGCTAACGCACGCAAGGTTCCTTCGTTGTCCTTACAAAATAATGATAATAATAATGATAATGATAATAATAATAATAATAATAATAATAATAATAATAATAATGATGATAGTAATAATGATAATAATGATAATAATAATAATAATAATAATGATAATAATAATAATAATTATTATTATTAGTATGATTATGATTATAATAATGACATTCAACATGCTCAAAGAATATCCGTATTTGAGATATCAAAGAACTGTGGCATCAGAGGTCTTAACGTCGGGTGGATCTTTAGCTTCCTGAACAGGAGGCAACAAGTTGTAATGGAAGGTACATATTTCATCTTATGTGGAGGAAGGATCAGATGTCCCTCAGGTAACATCATCTCACTCCCAAACTGCCGAGTGAACCCCTTAGCAAGGTGCCTAGGGTTCTGTTTTTGTTATAGGACCTTGCTCCTGCCTCTACTATGTGAATAACCTGCTAGACGAGATAAGATCTACAGTTAGAATGTCTGTTTGATAATGCAGTTATGAATGTTACAATTCATTCACAAGGTGAGAAGTCAACAACTTCTTGATGATTTCAACAGATCCCACGTGGAGATATTTCTTTCTTCCTTTTCCTATGAGCTTCCCTATATGAAGACATTAAGATCTTATTACCATGAGATCCCATGTGGTGCGAGCTTAATGACTAGCACAGCATCGTTTTTCTAGATATCAGTATTACCTGGGGCAAATTATTTTTCCAATAGGCCCCATTAATGTGTTTCCATAAACAACAACATCTACAACTAATACTACTGAACAGAATAATGGTCAAGCAAGTGGATTATATGGAGCTCAGTGCACGGAAGTGCCCATGCATCTCAGTCACCACAAAGACGACGAGGTGGCGTCATGAATACGCCTTGAATGGTGCAGTCCTTGATTCTGTTTCTTCTACAAAATGGGTATCACCATCACCCTAGACCTGAAGTGGAACCGTCATTGTGTCGTAACAGAATCCTAGCCTTCCTTCGTCGAAATCTGAACATAAACACCACTCAACTCAAACCCACAGCGTACAAAACCTCTGTGTTCCCTCAGGCAGGGAAGCTACTACTCCACGAGAAGGTTTTTCACTTGCACCCGGTATGATATATAAAGATAACCACTCTACATCTTGGCCATAGCACAAGTCCAGTCTCTTAAACACACACAGACACAAAGACACAATCTGCAAGAATCTTCAGGATTGAAGGCAGCAGATACTACAGCAGAAGAAGACACGTGGTACATTCGGACTGACCTCTCAAGTTAATCCCTTCACTGCCATCAGTTTGATATTACTTATTGACCACATCCATACTGAGTCTCTTTCAAGAATTTTATGACAATTATGAAAGGGAAAGCATCTGCATAGCAGAGTCGTACGCATTAGAACTGCACGCCTCAGAGCACTTGTTTATGTTTTAGCCGCTATTGAAAGGAATGATACATGACTATGTTGAGGTAAACAACATCCTGAAGAATTCTCATTTTAACTTGGCTTTGTTTTGGTCTTGTTTTTATCAGGAAAAGGTCATCCTCGTCATGACTGACGGACTGCGGTGGGACCGGTTCGGCCAGGACCTCCCGCACTTCCTCGAGATCGAGGAGAAAGGCGTGAGGGCGGACTGGATGGACGGCGTCTTCATGACGATGACCATTCCGAGCACGTTCTCCATCGTCACAGGTTTGTCGAGTAGTCGTTGTCCTTCTCCTTCACCATACAGAATTTCGTGCTAACAGTATTTGCAGCTTATACACTGTCTTAACAGACCACAGAACTCGGGGTACTCTCCGGAAAACGCTGGGAGAAGATAGTTACCTCGTGTGTGTTATGACGCAACACGGTGGACAGCCTCCCGGCAACCTCCGGAGACGAGAACGACGCGGTAAATCTTACCCTAGACAGTCAAGGGTAGCCTCCGGAGGGCACTCGGTTAGCTTTCTATTAAGATCAGGAGCGTGCCTAGTCTTCGTAAAATTCTGTAGAGTCGTGTACCTGTAAAGTGTTAAGGATCGCACAGTAAACAATGTTAAATGATATGTGATAACATGGACCTATTGTTGTAGTAGGTCCATGGTGATAATTAGGTATGTATGGGGGCATGGGGAGGGGGTGGCAGGGCAGGATGATTAACTAGCCATACTCATCAAAATAGTTGTATAATCTCATTCCCCAGGTCTTTATCCCGAGAGCCACGGAGCCATGCACAACTTGTTCTTCAACGCCTCGACGGGAGAGAAGTCGCCGTCGTTCATGGCGACGATGAACTACACGGAGTGGTTCGACGCTGGCGCCGAGCCGATATGGGTTACGGCCATCTTACAGGGACGGAAGGCCGGTACCATTCTTTACACCGGGGGTAACGTGCCGATCAAGGGTGTGCAGCCTAGTCGAAATATTCCCATAACACTCTCAGTGGCGTGGTAAGTATTGTCAATGACAATGAGGGAAAAAAGAATACAAATCATGAAATCGGCAATAACAACTTATGGAATAGACGAACAAACAAGAAGCAAAGAGGAGAATGATGTCTTCTTATTGTCAATAACAATGTATCATTCAAGAGCGCAAGCGCATTCACAGATTAGGACATGTTTGTGCGTATAAATCTGTTAATATAATTATGTAATCTATCATACAAATTCCCCCAACGCCAATTAGATTTCTCGCGAAACGTTGGTAAATACCACTTGATCTTTATCATTGCTCATGGTTATCATCTTCTCTTTATTTTACTACGCATCTTTTAAGTTTCGACTTGCCGATGAATGACCGCATCGACACTGCCTTGTCATGGATAACCGATGAGGATTTCGACGTCGTAGTCATCTACTTTAACCTGCCAGATTTCGACCTGCACGACTATGGTACCGAGGACGAGCGTTCATTTCAGACTCTATACGACGTCGATGAGTCTGTTGGTTACCTTTTCGAGCGCCTCGAAGAAGAAGGACTCAGTGACACCGTGAACGTCATAGTCGCTAGCGATCACGGTCATATAAATTCAGCGGATGGAAAACATGTTCTCCTTTACGACTACATTGACCCGGTCGATGTCGCATTCAGCGTCGCAGACTACGGGCCGTGCTTTCAGCTGAACCCAGTCGATGGCAAATTAGAAGAGGTGGATGAGATTTGTGATTTTTGTGCCTGAGTATCTGAGACATTTTCCTTATTTTTGTTATCTTTTTTATTTCCAATATGTTTAGAATTAACTTTGGCAAACTGGAGATAATATAATGACTGGTTTGTCAGAAACTCGAAATAAAGATACAGTATAACTTGTCATGAAGAAGCATCCTGAAATTCAATATAACTTTTACGTAGTCGTTATAGACTGGTAAAATAGCACACCTTCTTGATCTTTCCACTCTGTTCAATATTTGCTTTTGAGTAGGTTCTGTCATGATTTCTGTAGTATTTATACTTAAATTCATTATTTCTTAGATTGACCATTGATGTTCTTCATGTTTGCCATTTTCTATTGTGCGTCCTAGCTGGATCCATGCATCGTTTTACTTTACTATTTTGTATACATTTTCATTGAGAAATATGAAAATAAATCTAAATTTGAATTCTTGTTGGGTACTACATGTATCTTTGTCGATTCCTTTCTGTGTAACCCTTCAATCTCAGGTGTATAGTTCCTTGAAGAACGCCCATCCAGCACTGACTGTGTTCAAGAAGGAAGAGATGCCGGAGCGATATCACTATGGCAACAACGAACGCGTTCTCGACATCTTTGGATGTGTCGATCCAGGGTGGCATTTACATACAGTGAGTAGGCCTATATACCAGTGTGTATACCTTGGTTTCAAAACCAAGAGGCACGGTGACTGTGGAACGCACTCCCTGTAGTCACACTTTGTTTCATTTGTCTGTCTGTCTGTCTGTTTATCTCTTCTTTTCTGTCTCCCTCTAAAACCTCACAGTAGTGGAGTAATTTTGCCCAGTTTTTCTCGAAAATATTGTGAAGGAGAGAGTGTTCGTGTGCATTAAGAATGATGACAAATAATGGGCAATGATGTTCAGGAGACGACTATTCCTATAAGTCGATTTGTATCGATGACATTGTGTAGTTGATTATACTTTGTGTTCTGATCGTGCTATTCTACTTGGAGAAAAAAAAACACACAATAATAAAAACACCAAAACTAACAGAAAAATCATACCAAATTAAGCCCAATACATAAATCGTATGATATCATTTATTATGACAAATGAATTACTGTGATGTCAGCATGTGGTCATACTATTTCTTTGCCACTTAACACCCCGGAAGGATGTGATTTGTTGCCGACTTGTACCCGCGGATTATATTCATGATATTTCCACAATGTCGTTGCTCTCAAAGACGATCGGCGTTAACGACTCGTTCCTAATCTCCGACCACGGCTACGACAACCAATGGATGGTGATGAAGTCGTCCTTCTACGCTCAGGGTCCAGGCTTCAAAACAAACTACCGTGGGCGTCCGATAGAGTCGGTGAGTGGTCTGGTTATCTTTAATCTTTAATCTTTAATTCAATTTTTATTTCCGATTCAAAAAATACATGTGAATATGAGCAAATTGTACAAAAAGTGAGTTTAAAAACAATGGAAACGACAACAAAACAAAGCGAGATTATGATAAAGACAAAAGAATAAAAAAACCACATCGGGAAAACAGATATCACAGGTACATAAAGAACAGAAACTCATTAACATTGTGTGTTTGGTTGATCGGAAAATGGTATGCGCGTAGAAAGCCAGAATAGGCTTGTTATGTTGCACGTACCCCACGTTATAATCATTTAAGAATTACTTCAAAAAATGAAACCAAAGACAAAGAAAACAAAGAACGGAGAAAAAAAATCAAGTTAATCATAACCAAAAAAAGAAAAAAACATTAAACACCATGATACAAATAGAAGAAAGACCAATACATCCATACATATAATCCAATCAATACTTAAACTAATCAATAACTTCTTGTACTGCATTTTGAACATATTATTAAACTGTGTATTGAATTTGCTCAATTCTAACGTATTCCATAAAACGGGACCAGTATGACGCAACGAATATCTAGATTTATCGGTTAAAAAACGCCATCGATGAAAATGATTTGACGA
Source organism: Diadema antillarum (assembly GCF_040938485.1). NCBI lineage: Eukaryota > Metazoa > Echinodermata > Echinoidea > Diadematoida > Diadematidae > Diadema > Diadema antillarum. The sequence goes on along the minus strand of NW_027271285.1, from coordinate 654,188 downwards.
TCTTGTACAATAATTATGTACATCAGAGTTCACAGAAAACATATTTTGTAAATAAGGTGAAAGAGTTTTAGCATGGAAACGTTGCATAAAAGAACATATTTGCCTTTTATTCAAATCTTGCAATTTAAGAGTGTGTAATGATTTAAAAAGTTTAGATGTTGATGCTCTATAATCTGACTTTATACAAATTCGAATTGCTTTCTTTTGTAGTATAAAAAGTCTTTGAGTTAAGCAAGAATACGTGTTTCCCCAGGAAGAATTGCAATAAGATAAAACAGATAAAATATAAACATTATAAAGTGCGAACAAAATGTAACTTGGCAAATCATATTTCAGTCGATTCAAAATTCCAATAAAACGAGAAATTTTTGTACAAACAAAGTCAATATGATCGCTCCAACTCAACATACTGTTTAATACAACACCTAAAAAATTTACAGATTCATAAAATTTCAAACGTATATCACCAATTTTTAAAATCATATCATCAGTATTAATTATACTGCACACCTTCGCGTTTAAAAAATACACATTGTGTTTTACTTATATTCAAAGTGCGCATATTGCACTTAAACCAATTATGTACTTGATAGAGATTTTTGTTCAAAAGTTCAATCAAAACATTGATATCATTATGAGAGGCAAGAAGTGAGGTGTCGTCTGCATATAAAATAAAATGAGATTCATGGCAAGAATTGACAATGTCGTTTATATAAATCAAAAACAGTAAAGGTCCAAGAATGGATCCCTGAGGCACAGCCGTATTAATATTTCTAAAAGACGAATGAAAAGAATCATAAACAGTGAATTGTTTCCGCCCACATAAATAAGATCTAAACCATTTATTAAAGACAGACACCACGAACACCACGAACACTGTTATCAATGTAACATTGCCTGCGAAACATGGAAACGTGGTCAACGAAAGCAATTATAGCCATGGCCCTTATTTCATAGATCAGGGGCCATTCACCTGCAGTCCCACCGAGAAAACACAACACAAGATTTCTCTTCAGTCCCCATGACACTCGAGAGAAAGAGAGAGAAAAAAAAAAAACAAGAACAACAACAAACATACGCAAAACTTGTCTCTGTGGAATTGCTCCAATAAGACAATAGAAAAAAATATCATCGCCTGATCATGGTCTTAATTGTCCATAATAGCCTATTCACAGTTAGCACTGCTCTTCCAGAGGGCCCTGTCATTTCCCTTACCCTAGTGTTGTCATGAGGTACCGCTACTGATTTTTAAACCTGGGTCGGGAGGGACAATATGGGTAAAAGCGTGTCCTCCACTGTTACAGTAGTCCAATCCTTTAAGAACATAAGCACTAACCGGGACCTTAGTTTGGAAATCAAGAGTCGTATTTATTATACCAAGGTACCCTTAGTAAGACCCTTGAAAGATCTTTGAGAGACCGAAGAGTCAATTCTCAGTAAAATCTACAGAGACCTAATCTGAGCCACTTAGGCAATAGCAGAGCGTTCAAGAGAGAGAGAGAGAGAGAGAGAGAGAGAGAGAGAGAGAGAGACCAACAACAAGACTAATGACAGATCTTTGACACAGAGACCGCAGCTTTTCCTGTCCACTTTAGTTTCGTCTGTTACTCTTTTGGCGATTATCCTCGATTATAAAAAGAAAATTAAACAAATTATATTAATGATAATAACAATAATAATAATGATAATAATAATAACAATGATAATAATAATAACAATAATAATAATGATAATAATAACAATAATACTTTGCGTATGCGGTTGTTTTTTTCCTCATTTTTTTGTTCCCTTTTTTTAGGGAATGTGCTCAGTTTTATTGTAGTTCAGTATATACTTTAATAATTTATTATTTATGAGAGGACTGCAAATTACAAACCAAGTTTTTCAGCAGTCCCCTCCATTTCCAACAAAGTCTCTTTCATATACATGATATAGGGCATGTATTATAAATTCCCCAGTACAATATGTTCCCTTAATTGAGAGAACTGTATTTTCTTGTCCCTCACTGGTTTTTCAAATATTTTAAGTAGTCTGTGGAATATTGTGAGTATAATGGTAGAATCTGATCGTGAGCATTATGGTATGATCTAGCTAACTTTATCTCTACCGTAGATGGCGTAAATCAGGTATGACCAAATTCACGTTGAGAAGGGAAACGCGTATTTAACAGACGATATTTCTTATTCTAAAATTGCATGACTGAGGCGGAATCCAACAACAAATTTGATAGTAAGCATCGAGAATGGGGGCATATTCCTTCATGTATTTCTTATTTTGTTTTGTTTGTTTGGTTAGTTGGTTGTTGTTGTTGGGTTCTTTTTTTTTTTGGGGGGGGGTTAATAATAAGAAGCTGATGCCTCTGAAAAAAAAGAAAAGAAAAGAGACCCATCACCCACAACAACGACGATACCTCTCACCCCATTGAAAATGAAAAGGCTTTTATTCTGTAAATATCTTCATGATGTTCAGTGATTTTAATGATAACGTACTAAAGACTCTTTTTTTTTTGTACATCAAAAACACAAATATGAAGGTTGATCTCTACGCCATGATGTGTGAGATCCTTTCGCTGGACCCAGCTCCTAACAACGGATCACGCGCACGCTATGGTCAGATGCTCGCCACAGGCTCAGCGAATCCAGCCGTACATGGGTCTCTCTCCGCTGGACTATTGATGTTCTTAGCCTTTTTCTCTCAACATTTTATGTAGAACCAAGGTCATAACCACTGTCTTTCAATCAGAAATGTCTACCTTCGTTTATAAGACTTTCGATTTTCACAATGCAACGGTAGCAGAGATGTAAGAATAGGACCACTTATGTTCCAGTACTTTGTAAGTACTATACTATATTTGTGACCCTGCACCTCAAAACAAACAAAAAGTCGCCAGACATGAATATTTAGTTAAGACCACATTCTGAAAGAGCAGACTTTAAGCTTTAAAATGATGTATAACTCAAATCAAATGGACTCTCCTAACCTATCTAAATATTGGAAAGAAAACACAAACTCAGGAAAAGTATGAACTGAGAAAAGAGGCTCTGAAGTACAGTGTCTATTCAAGCGCTTAATCTTTACCAAACCGTGCTGGCTGTGCGATGAATGGGGAAAAAAACAGGAAGTAAACCACCAGAGTAACAACAATGAAGAGATTATCAGATTAAACTGAAATTAAGCATGCCTCGTTAACACATTCTGTCTATAATTAATGTTAACTTTCAAAGCAGTAGCACTATCCTTTCAAAAGTTATTAGAGTTGAAAGTGAAGAGTGAGGACAAGGTTTTTCATAAATGAAAAAGGGATTCTAAAGACACACCTAATCACACTATTCTACCAAAAAATGTTCTAGATAAACTGCTAAAGAACACATTTTCCTGCCCGTTTTATGATACCAAATTTTAGCATAATGCAAAAGACAACCCGCTCTTTCAGAAAATATGAAAAAGTGAAGTTCGGCTAGGTTGACCCATTTCACTTATTTTCAGTCCTCACGCAAAATCAGTGTGTGCGACTTTATGTTCGTTTTGAGGTGCACGGTCACATTTGATTGAGGTGGCTGAATCATAAAAGTCTTCAGGCAGCACCTCCATTTATCACAGCCTTCTAAGAACAAGGCGTATTTGTATGTTATTATGTTACATAAAATGTACATATAGTTCATCGTTCGTTCCATATACATGCACATTGTTTACATTATGAATGAATGAATAAATGAATTAATTACTTATTCATTCATTCATTCATTCAAAAAGTGGGTGACAACCACATACATAATATATTTCTCAGATTGTAAGTCAACCTCTCACCTGGATGAACAGCGTTGAACGGAAAGAAGAGTAGTGCTTGTTTGGTGAGAATTGGCTGTCGTAGTTGAGATGTTGTTCCATTATTTTGGGACCAGGAACATATGCATATATATCCCATTGAGCAAGCATCGTACTGCCATAATTATATGGTGCATGATTATGATGACATCGTAAGTGCTGAAATAGATTCGAATTGTGTGAAAATGTATAAAAAGATTTATTGTTCCTAGAGCATCTTAGTAACCCCTCTCCTCTCCCCTTATCAGCTGCTCGAAACGTATTTGAGAAGTTGGCCGTTTCGTATCACCCTCTTCGTCAATATTAGCTTCAAACAGATCAACTCCTACGCTTTTGCATGTCTCCCGATTATTGTTCATATTTTCCTTTTGTTTTAGAGATAGTTGCATTGAAATGAACATACCCCTATATAGGATCAAAAGCTCAAGACTCATTTGACTCATTTTTACTCCATTGACTCGCTTATATTAGAAAAGCAATTCTCAGCAGTTTTATTTATGTCGGCTGTATGTGTTTAATTGAAATATTACATAATGTCGATTTTTTCAATGTATTTGTACTTGTTGCTTTTCGATTCTTCTCAAAAGAAATAAATGAACATCGTTTGATCCACTGTTCGGACCTGTCAAATGAGTCTTTTCACTACATCGTCTGAATCCACACAGCTCTTGATTTATAATGTAAAAAGACTAAAAAAGGGAAAATTAATAAAGAAATTGCATACTTTCATCGCAAAAACAAGACCACCATCAGATAGAATAAAACAAAACCTAAAAGTGATACCTTTCTTGTAACATGACAAGGAATATGCTTGCAGTTATGATGAAGAATATCCACCATTATCTTTTCTTTGATTTTAAACGTTTAATGCCACGTATTTCAACTTAACAAGAATAGACTTAAGATGTTTTGCACAGAAACTAGAGAATCTGTTGGTCTGCAGTGACTCAGTGCAAAGGATACAGGCCAAGGTATCTTGAGTGTGCTAAGCAGATACTAGTTCGAGTTTGCTGGAAGCTGCAATTGTGTTGATGGGCAAGGCAGTTTATGCTCGTTTCCTGGGCCTCAGCGTGAACTGAAATGCCCTATATGGTAGTTTGCTCATGCTCAGGAAAGCCTCCTTTTTTCGGCTACGTAGATTAAATTGTAACACGATGAAAACATATCGAAAAGCAACGTGACGATCTTAAACATCTTCGATAATTTTCCGTCTGGCGTAAAACACTTATTTCTGTAGGTCATTAACACTCTGAGCCAGGAGCCAGCGTATAAAAAGTTTGACATTAACATCAATGGTCAGGTTCTTCTTTCCAGAAAATGGCGGGCTCAAGAATAGAATCTACCCACACGTCTGCGCAAAGTTCCTCTGACATATTGAAGATGCATGGAGGCACATCTGTGAAAGTTCAGAGAAAAGAGCAATGATTTTAGTAGGAGGCGTATTATACTGGCTATATCCTTCTAATTTCCTACCATCGCCATCTGATGATTCTGGTCCTGACAGAAAAGGGTGCAAACCGGAGCCAAGAACGAAAGAAAATAAGAACAAGGCGGGAACAGAATAGAAAGATGGATAGGGAGAGACAGATAGATAGATAGATAAATAGATAGATAGATAGAGATAGATAGATAGATATATAGATAGAGATAGATGATAGATAGATAGTAAGATAGATAGATAAATAGGATAGGAATTCTATTCAAAAGAAAAAAAAGAAAGAGCCCAACTCAACTCCTTCGATCTTAATCCATCACAAGATAAAGCCGCCTCTACCTTCATTATAACTATCTTCGATGAGAAAGAGAGAGAGAAAAAAAAATGAGGACCAGGAGAAGTTAGAGAGATGATCTCAAAGAGTTACAATTATCTTCTGAAATGGCTCTGAAGCTTGTTCTTATCCATCAAATTGCCGGGAAAAAAAAAGAATTAAGGGCAGGGTGTGATCATTCTTTACCGTCATTACATAGAACCCTACTTGAGAGAGATCCTTCAAAATTCGTCTAGGCCGGGAAGGGATATCTATCAAAAATCATTTAGTCGGGAAAGTCATCTCAGTGGTACATTTCCCACATGATTGCAAACGGAAGGTGAAGGGGTTCAGGTCTTTAGGCGCGAAGATTCGGCTGTAGAACAGGACTCAAGACTTAAACGAACGGAAGTTTACCCCTCGTACCCTGCATGTCACTTCAGTGTCGTCTTAATTGTTTCTGACGAAGAGTTTATGACAGGAGCCATAGGCATAATTTCGATGGGTTTCCTTTCTCTACTTTGGTCTTCCCCCTCCCCCTCCGTTCTCAATGACATGAGAAGATTTTGTAGGAGCTACGTTATTGCCCGTCCCTGGGAAACTAAATTGAAACTATTCAGTCTATATCTGTTTGGTCGGGCAATATATTGATATTCGTGAATATCCAATTACGTTCTTGTGGTAACTTTCCCACAAACATCACATGAAATGTCATCTCTGTAAGCATGGTAAGAAAATTACGTATATGTATTTATGGATATATCTTGCTCAAGCACTTTGCCATAAAATATGTGTTTTGCGTGTTTTCTCGATTTTGTTACTTAACTGTATCGACCACAAAACGTATAAGCCAAAGAGACACTGTGATTCCTGTGGACATACAGTTTTCGAAAAAAAGGGACCTTTGCTCTAGAAGCTAAAGTAAACAAAAATACTGAAGTACTCTCGGCTCTGTTTGCAATTTTACAGACCAGAGTCATGTCCATAATTATGTGAAGTATGCAAATGCATGAACCTGTATTTCTTTATCATTTTTTAAGTTGTTGTTGAATAAACCACATTCTTCACCAAACATTAATTCATAATCCGACGCACATCATTTACGTATAAAGCATGAAAAGATTGTTAAAATTTACAAGTATATGATGAATAAAGAAGTATGAAGAATAGTAACAATGATAACAATGAAAAAGATAACGACAGTGATATATACAATATATATCATTGACTATCTTTTATTCATTTATCTATCTATCTATCTATCTATCTATCTATCTATCTATTTAATTATCTATTATTAGATATATAAATAGCTTATTCTTTTGACAAACTTGATGAATTCAGCCCAATTCCAGAAGATTCAAGTAATGTTGTTTAAAAATGCAAAATGGTCTTGAACCACGCACATAGTGTGTCGTTCTTCCATATCCCATAATTATAGCAGTGTTATAGTATGAATGCTGTCAGTGCTTGCTTTGAATAAGTGATTATTATACAGTCGACGTGTAGTCAGTTGTCAGGATGAAAAGAGAAGGAGAGAGGGAGAAAGTGGGATTTTAAAAAAAAAAAGATGAAAGGAAGTGGGAGAGGGGAGAGAGGGAGAGAGGAGGGGGAAGGGAGAGAAATAGACACTTAAACCTTGCATGGCCTCCAAAGTGCCGCATGTCGGTTATCTCCACGCTCTTGAAGGTATGTCGTTTGCGCTTTTTGGACGAACTTCAAACTTGTTACCCTCGACGAAGAGAACGATTGAGAAGCTTTCCGTGAGGACATCGGCCCCTTGACGGACAGATCTCTCCTCACATACAGCTCTCATAATTATCAGGCCTTGACCAACCTCTTTCTCAAAAATAGACGGCGCTAATTCATTCCACAAGCTCGGCATCGGGAATGACAGGTTGTTGTCGAGCAATGTCGAGTAGTACAGTGTCCAAAAGTTGAGAAATGGATTACCAATAACCAATACACAAACGGAAACATTACACTTTCACACCCAAGGGCATGCGTGCGCCCGCGCGCGCGCGCACACACACACATACACACACTTTTGTTTTGTGATATTCTTTTTTTGAATTTCATTCACTATCAGGTCCATGCTAATAACGAAATTGATATGAACAAAAAAATAATAATATTAAGCAGATGTACTCTTCTCTCTTGTGCTGCTACATCATTTCTTTTTCCAACATACAGGACAATATATTTTTGGGTTTTAGTTCAAATCATACCATGTTTACATGAGAGAAATAACAAGAAATTGTGCATAACTCTCAGAAAAAGCTATCTTGATTAACCTAATCAAGCCAATCCATATCTGCCTCACTACACACACACACACACACACGCAAAAAGACTTGTGCTGCTAAATTATACGCACACACACACACACCCACACCCCCACACACATACTTACATACTTGAAGCCCTACTTAGAAAATGCAAGAAATTTAGATGAAATGAAATGAGAGAAGTAAAACGTGAATCTCAGATAATCTTTTCTTCTTGGGAATCACCTTATCAAGTTCTTTTCATGTTTAAAGTTGATTATGATTACCCCTTACTAAATTTTATAATCTTGATATATATCATGGCAATAATTATTCTACCATTTCAGGGCACTGTAAGAAATTATATACGCGCCGAAAATCTATTGAAATAAAGATGGAAGGTTCAGGGGCCATTCAAACAGCCCTCAGACGTTCAAAATCTAGAAACTGCTCACTGTGCTGGTTATACATATTCACATAGTCTTTTGATATACTATATTGTTCGTTGTCGCCAACCGCAGAACAGCTGGTGGCTGTGAAATATCTCCTGGATGTAGCAAAGCTCTATCCATCGTCTGCCATCATCCCTGTTACGGAAACATGTCGAAGCGCTGACCGGAAAGTATCAAATTTGAAACGGACGAGCCTGAGCTGAGCGAGAGACCATGACGAGCTGTGAAAACTATTTATTGAAGGGGAAAGTCTTTCAAAAATGAACATTTATCAGGAGGAAATCAGTAAACCCATGATGAGACTGATATTTGTTCTAAAATTTCCAACATACCCAAGATATGAAAAGGAAAGAAATGATGCAATTAAAGTAGAAAGTTCCGTATGTGGTAGAAAGAAAAAAAAATAGCTATAAAGAGCGGATGCTCCTATAGTCACTGCTCGGTGAAAATATGGGCAAATTGAAATTGCCCATTTTTTTCTTTATCCTCCTTCGAGGGACTTTATTTAATTTCAAATATCTAAAAAAGTTCAAAAAAACATACAGAGAGCAGGATGTACGAACATAGAAAATAAGGGTACGAACAACTTGTTGTCAAAATCATATCATCACATGAATTTCGATTCCTCTGGTGAAAATATACTTCAAATATATCCAAGATACTTCATGAGTGTGACATTAACTCAACATATTAATTTCTGCATCCACAGTTAATCAAATATAATTTCTATGATTCAACTTCTGCTCTAATTCATAAATTTGCCTTTTCGTGAAATCAAGTAGCTTTTTTTAAACCTAAAATTTCAAATTCATAATGAGCTCTGTTCTAAAATTCTGTGAATAATAGGTAGACATTCGTTGCTTTTGTTGTATAATTGCTAAGTATATACGAACGAAAAATCGTATCATTATTTCTTTTCTTTTATGTTCAACAACTCCCTGATGTGCTTCCTTAAGTTGGTTGGAGAGGCCTAAGGGTCATAGTGATTTTGATTGCTTTTTCCAACTCGGCTCCTTCGGGAAGCTCAAAAGGGAAAGCCTGACACTTTATTTTCTTGTGTTTTGTTTGTTTATTCTGTTTCTCTGTTATCACTTGTATTGTTTTGCAAATGCCGAATAAATAATAATAATAATAATAAAAAAACTAATATCAAATTCGACAACATCAAAGATTTATCTCTTACACTAAATCCTGTTGATATCATTCGCTCATTCACAATGATATCAATATGAAAATAAGCGCACATACAATTTGATGTTTTTTCCCAATATAGCTTCGTATCTGGGCAAAATAACTAACATGCCAAATACATGAAATAGATTCAGCTTCGCTGCATTTCTTACCAATCATGTCAGACGTAATTTTCCATTTCACTAAATTTTCTTTAAATGGTAAAATTCCATGTAATAACTTGAAAATATATTGCTTTATTTCATTATTAAATGATTTTCCAAACTTGAAATCAAACAACACCTTCCAATCAAATTCTGGAGGTATATGTAATATTTTTGTCCAAAAGTATATCACACTTCACTCAGATTTCTTTTCATCTAGCATTAACGAATAAAACTGTTTTGTTTATAAAGTTATCAATTCAATTATATCCCCAGTATTTATCTGAAACAATTCTTTATTGAAAAAAAAAACAACATCTCGAGTACATTGCCTTTTACACAAATAATCAAACCACACCTGTGGCAATGCTTTTTAAATTCTTTCATATTGAAACAATATCAATAAAGAATTCAAATTCATTATTTCATATATTTGTTCATGATTTGTCCATGATTCGTTTTCAATCAACTGTTTAACAAAAATGATACCTTTTCGACCCAATCTTTATAAAATAAAATTTTAAAGGCCTAGATATTTATAGACATAGGCCTGCTTGATGTTCGTATTATTCCAAATGATTTCATTTGATATATCATTTTACCTGCAATATATTTGTATAATGTGTTTTTTCCCATGTAGAAAGAAGATCAAAATAATGTAACGGTAATCTATATCTTTCATTTTGATTTGATTTATTTCTGCTTGATTCCGTTACATCCGATATGATAGTGCACAAATCATATATGAAAAACAGTATATCGACACATAGTTTTTAGTAAAACAAAACAAATACAAACAGCTAAGGGAACTTAAACAGAAGGGTCTCCAAAATAAGCCGAGGCTTGACGGTATGGAGACCCTATACTTAGCTACTCTTGATAGAATAAGGGATAGAGAGAGAGAGAGAGAGAGAGAGAGAGAGAGAGAGAGGGGGGGGGGGGGAGGGGAGGGGGGGGGGGAGGAAAGGGAAAATTACAAAGTGTATGTGTACCACACCAACTACTGTACAATAATAGTAATGATAATAATTGAGTCTGCTATTAAAGTTAACACGTTCAGTTGCCTTTGCCGTAGTAATGACCGAATATGCATCATGAAAATAGTAATGAAAGAATACAAAGCTTTCTACATGAGGTTATCTGACATGAAATAACAAATTATATCGTGGTTAAATGTGCACAGTAATGATCAGGCACATGGTATACATTCATACATATACATGCTCATATACATAATACTAGTATACATATATATCTATTTAACACAACAACGTATTTTACACAATAACATCCAATTATCTGCAGCTAAGCAATTGTAATGTAAACATAAATAAACCCTCTAATTTTGTTTAACCAAAATTTACATATATATTTCCAAGATTTATCACTAGCATCTAATAATTTTGGCAACCAAGACAGCCTAAGTGACTTCATTTTTGCGTCTAAACCAATCATCCCTAACCACCTTGTAAAACATCATTCACTACAACCGCTCTTTTAACTTTGTCTCTTTCAGCAGTTTAGAATTCCACAAAAATGAAAATAATATCTAATTCAACTCTTTTACATATTTTTGAGGAATTTTATATCAAGTTGAAAGATAAATCATCTGAGATACAAGTAAAGATTTAATGATAACTACTTTCCAATAATACGTTAAATTTCTCATCCTCCCCATTCTTATTATTCGCTCAATTTTTTCAATTTTTACTAACCAATTCAAACGATTAACTTCATTTTCTGTCTGACACAAAACAACACCAAGATATGTAACCGGCTCTTCTGTCTATTCTAGATTTTCTAAACAATTTACTTCAGTACTATACAATTTTGTAAATATTCAATGGTAATATTTTTTGTTTTTTTGAAAATTCAACTGTAACCCAGCATATTCATCAAAAATTAATACCTCCTGCATTGCAATATTGCCTGACTCTACCGTGTCAACAATTATCAATGCAGCATCGTCAGCTAACTGTGAAATACGTATATCATAAACATTGTGGGACGGGTCGTCATAAACTGGTATACTAATGCCGTGTATATTCATGTTAGACCGTATACGTGTTGCCATTACCTCAACTACTAAACAAATAATAACGCTCTTAGGGGGCAACCCTGTCTAATACCCCTTTTAATCTTGAATACATTTGTAACCCATCCATTATTGATAACCTTTGCCATTACATTCTTATATAAAACACCTATCCATTTAATAAATGATTCCTTAAAGTTAAATCTTCTTAAATCCTGCAAAAGAAACCTATGACTCACAGAATCAAACGCTTTTTGAAAAAAAAAAATAAGTATACCCTCCCTTTTGTATTCACGACAATAATCAATGATATCTTGAATCAATCTCAAATTATCTACAGCTGAATGCCCTTTTATATAACCAGTCTGATCACAAGAAACTATCTTATGAATCACTCTTTATAATTGCTGAGACATAACTCGAGCAATTATCTTATAATCTGTGTTTAATAATGATATCGGTCTCCAATTATCTAAAATTCGTTTATCTCCCTTTTTTTATATAAGTGTGAGAACGCCTTGCTTTTGACTTTCAGATAACTCACCTTGAACATAAGCTTTATTTAAACTCTCAACCAATAAATCTTTTATATCCATCTAAAAACAATTATAGAATTCAATACCTAACCCATCACACCCAGGTGCCTTGTTATTTGTCATAGACATAACGGCTTTTTTAACATTCCTTTTCTGTAATCATTCCTTCACAACTATTTGCACCCAATCCATCTAACTCACGTAACCTTATTCCTTTCAAATAATTATCTTATTCATTATCTTCAGCAATATTTGTGTCAGAATATGATTTTTCATAATACTTCACCATACTTTTAAAAATTTTACTTTGACAAAATAACTTTTTGCCATCTTCAATAACAAAATCAATTTCTTTTTTAACTCCATTCATTTTTTCTCGCTTTAAAAAAATATTTGGTTGACTTCTCCCTAAACTCCATCCACGTTTCTCTTGCTCTTTGATAATACATATGCACCTCTACATTTGTGCGAATATATCTCATCTAATTCCGAACATTTTTCATTTCTTGAATATCTTCAATTTTTCCATTTTTATCTACCATTTCATTTAAATCTGAAAATATTTTTTGTAACTGTTTAATTCTCTCATTCTGCAAATTTTGTTTACATTTTGAATACCTAATTGTCAATTCTCTAACTTTGATTTTGAATATTTTCCATCTCAACTGTGAATTTGCATTATAATACTCCGTATTAACTTTTGTAATCAAATTCTTAATATGATATTTAAACTTTTCATCTAATTACAAAGCATCATTTATTTTCCAATAACCTTTACCCCGAGGGGTGCTTCAGACTCTCAACTTGAGCGATACTGCGTTGTGATCGCATTTCAGTGCTGGACGAATATCCGTACTAAGCACAAAATCACATATGGAAAAAGACACCAGCCAATAATCAAGGCGAGAATAAATACCTAAAGAAACTTGACGCCAAGTAAATTGTTTGTTTATTTTTTGTGAGGATACATCTTTCTCCAAACATCTGTCAATTTGCTTGTTTGAATAGATTTTTGAAAGGGTTGTAGAAACTTGCGTTTTTGAAAAACGCCCCTAAGTATCTATTTCAGGGTTTTGCGGTGTATTCCAATCTCCTCCACAAATGATCAAATCATTAACTTTCTTAATCTTATTGACCCATTTCTATAGTCTATTTGTTTATCTCGTGGTTTTGAAGGAGCATATATATTTACGAGTGAATAGAAACATTTTTGATAACCTAGCCGGAGAGCAATAAATCTTCCATCACCTTTATAATACGTATTTAGAACTTCTACAGATAAGTTCTTACGTAATAAAATCGAAACACCTCTGGCATGATTTGAACCATTACAGAAAAATATTCGTCCACTCCACTCTTTAACCATTTGTTTTTCTATGTCTTTTGTCCAATATGTCTCCTGGAGACATGCAATATCAGTTTTCTGTGCTAAATTTTAAAAATTGTCCATATCTTTCTTATTTCAGGTCTATTTTTGATGGATGTCATCAACACTCGTATTCAGAAATCCACATCAGATATCAGGTATATATTACACCTAAGTCGCGTTTCCATTCACTATTATGGATATCTGTCTGCGCAAAGCAGATAAAGTAAATACATGTAGTTGTTGTTCTGCTATGTGCATCTGATACCCTCTAATAGATATACATTATTTATTACGTATATAGCATGCACAATTACATATATAAATTATCCTCATATACATATGCATATTATTCAAATTTATGTGTACAGACATATGCTATAGTTTATTTTGATATTTACCTATAAACATTAATCTATGTGCAGTACGTGATATCATAAATACGTGATAAAGAGAGAGAGATACGGGGAGAGAGGGAGGGAGGGAGAGAGAGAGAGAGAGGGAGAGAGGGAGAGAGAAAGATAAAGAAAGAGAGGGAGAGAGGGGGAGGGAGGGAGGGAGAGAGAGAGAGTGACTTTTGTCCCGGAAACTGTTGTAATATACAACATATATACGACATCATATTATCCTAATATTGCACGAGCCGATCCGGTGATTTCTGAAATTTGATGATAAGATTCTATATGCCATATAGCAGGGCATCATAATGCTTCGATAATAAGTTAGCAAGGGTAGTTTCGCATGACTCATCCTATATCATGCCGTCAGATCGAGTGCAATTTTTTCGACTTTCTTGCCTTTCCGTTCTTACCGAGATTTTCTGAAGAGAAAGTCAAAGGGTTAAAGTGGGCGCTGTTATGTGTGGGCAAAATATTCGATCTGTTCTCTTTGATTAGCGTTATAGCATGAGGCAGCGTAGAGACTTGACGGAATCACCGTTAAAGCTTAATCTGCAGGTTCATCCGTGCAGGCACGGTCAAATTTTCCGGTGTTGATGTTGAGGTCAACGTTCCCAGGTATATACGCAAAACACTGAATGGGGTGCCAGCCCTCCCTCTTATCATAGCATAATGAAACAAAAATTGCTGCGTACTAGCCGCTGCAAAGTATATTTTAAATGTATTTCATGTCAGAACAAACGAAAATTAGGGTGCTAGGTAAATTACAGGACAAATACAGCTCTACTGCTTTGCTGTGTAGAGCTTTCAGATTCAGCATGACCGAATTTTATTCAAAAATCATCGTGAATAATCTTGCTTCCAGAAATTAAAACGTCATGATGAGAGAGTTATACATTTTGAGGGTAATATTCTGAATTAGGGAAAGTACCTCTCACATTAAAATGTGCATGCGAAGAAAAAAAATGTAATTGCCCTCCGTCTGGTTTCATATACGACACTTATTCTGAAGGTATATGTAGGTACACATATCTGGGACTGTGTACACGGTGAAACTATACGCTAACTTATATACCAACTCCCCTGGATTCTTGATATACAGTGAGCAGTCAGATATTATTATCAGATAATCTGCATATTATTCGTAACTGATATGTAGCTTCTAACATCTCGTAATATTTTTGTTATTAGAACGGTTGCGTCTGTTAACGATCCAAACGACACATTTAATCAGGCATCACATTGGTTCGATTTGTTGGGCTAAAGTGCGATTATCGCTTGGATTTTGGGGGGCTTCCCTCGAATTAGTTACGAAGGTGGTGTTGAGTGGGTGATCGTCGCTGGTTACTGGCTTACGAAAAGCAGTGTCACATGATCTCAATATCAACTCCTCCACACACATACACACACGCACGCACACACATACACACAAACACACGCACGTCAACAGTCTTTCCGTTCCCTAGACATCGTGCTCTCTCAGGAGCAGATAGCGAGAAGTATATCACACCCTATCATATCGTGACCCCTAGTGTTGCACCTGCATCCAGTTTATATAGACTTGTTAATCTCTGCCGGCAGCTTGTTTTTGCTATGACGCTCTTTTAGATCTTGCACATTATCATGTTTTTCTGCAAAGATTAAAAAAAAATGCCACTCTTTTGTGCGAAATTTCCAAGAACTTTGTCGATTATCTTACGAATCACAATTTCAGATAAGAAATGCTTAAAGACGATGTTTATTTGCATCGTCAGTTCGTATGTCATTTCAAAGTAGTTTATACAATGCATTCATGCTTTTCGAAAAAAAAAAGATATATACACAACACACACACGCAGTTTTAATCAATTTATCATCAGTTATTTTAGTTTTATCCTATTTAGCAATAGTATACAGCTCATTATGCTAACCTCACACAGCACTCGATTTCTGATACCGAGGTATAATTCTATAAAGCTGACATCTTTCATGTGATTGTTAAGGACAAAATGAAATAGATAAACAATATTTTTCCAGGAAAGCACTGGGAGCGCAGCAAACTAGTGAATATATCCGAGATATCGACAAGACCGTGATTTCTTTTTTTGTAAAGTTAAGTTTCGAAAGTAAGTCCTCTACTTCAATATTCTTAAAACGTCTGAAAATCTGACATCGAAAGGCAGCTTTTTTTTTCACTCTATGATTATGATTAATTTAGTCTGTGAGGCTGAGAATACTTAGAGTCTAAGCACCGCCCCTATTTTGAATCGATATTACATTTTATAGTCTATTACAAAGCAATGCATCGTTTTAAAAGAGGACAAAATCTTCCGGAAGTTCCCATTATTATTTCCGCACGAAGGAACTGTCGAGGAGCGTATCTCAGGAACGATGCCGTGAAAACCTGAATCGTTATAAAGGCCACAGGAGTAGCGTGCATGAGCACACTATGTAAGAGCCATGTTCGGTCCCTTAACCCTATTAAGCCCAAGCTATTTTGACCCCTCGCAGGCCCAAGGGGGGGGGGGGGGCACATTGTGCCCCCCTATATAACTTTTTTATTATTTGATGTATCATCGTCATATTTGGCACATGGGTAGAGCAACTCATACTCTACATGACCGTACATTTGAATTTTCACAAGGTCACCCATGGAGGGCGCTATTTACAAAAATATAAAGAAATACATAGGAAATATGCTAAAAACATGATTTTTCGGTATAATTTCTTTATCCCCTTTATATATGTCTTGTTATAGACCAATCATATTCATATTTGCCACAAATGATAAGCAAGCAGAATTTTATTATTTGTTATGTTTGAAATTTCTCAAGGTCACCATATGGGGGCGCTATCTATATCAACATATTGATACATTATGAGACCTGAGATGAAATGTTTGGGATGGGTACATGTATAGATATGACATTTCATATTTGCATAATAGTGGAATTTTGAGATTGCAAATTGATAATATGATAAACTAATGATATTAGGGGCATAACTTGGGTGAAGGAATCAAAATAACTCAAAATATAAGGGCAATCTGTCGAAAAAATTATTGTTTTCAATTATCTCTATTATATCTATTGTTTTATGCCTTTGTGACATAAAAACAAAGGAAATAATAAGAAAAACTTTCCAGGACCATAATTACTTCAAATTTTGCTTATTCAACAAATTTCAGCCAAGAAACACCCATTTCATACACTGTAATGCTGTTAAATGAAATGGGAACAGAAAAAAGATGCAAAATCTGACTGACATGGTTGTCAGTTTATGGTTGCCATGGCAACCAGCAACATCAAATATAGCTAAATTATATATCAAAATGTTCGCAATAAGATTTTAGGAAAAGTCACCAAATTTGGTTGAAATCGGATTAAGGATGAAGGAGTGGCAAAGGAAAATCTGGTAGGGGGGGGGGGCACAATGTGCCCCCCCTTGGGCTTTATAGGGTTAAGAAAGCGGTTCAACTGATACAAGGGCTTGTTAAAGACTTTCTAATAATAGCAACTTCAAAAATCATAAAAGCCTCCGCAGCAACAAGCAGAGCTCCCGAAAATTGCTTGGTTGTTGCTATGGTACTAGATGTCATTGTCAGTAGCCTTCACGGTATTCAAGATAGGACTGAACGGAACACTTACCGTATAGCATTGCCGTTATACGTTGCTTCAATCACATGCAAAAGTAACCAGACCTTGTAATTTCATTGGCCAAAAGCCAGATCCTTGCTAAGTGTGTTTTCTGAGACAATCAAAAATATCCCAAGACTCAAAAATCTCAAAACTCAAACATGTTCTACCCATTCCTCGTTGCCCCCTCTCTTTCTCTCACCCCTCTTCACTCCATCTTCTATAGTCGCCCCCCTCCCTTCGCTTCCCGCCTCGATCTCCATTCTCCTCTCCTCTTTTTTAAAATTCTTTTTACTTCACTATCTGTCTTTCTCTACACGTCGCCTGTATCTCGGACACTTCCTAAATAGGTATTTTATTCGAGCAGATGATATTTTGACAATTCTAAAAGTTCCTTCCTCTTGGCACAAAAACAGTTCGTTAGCTGTAAATACTGACGGTCCTACGGCAAGTCCTCTTCAAATTGAGCAGTGGATGTCCGACAAATAAATTAAAAAAGAACTGCTAACGACTGTTTCCTACCGTAATAGTTTGAAAAAGTCCCTCAAGCACCATGACACGTTAAAAAGGGACTGAATTGAGTGTATAGGCAAACTTCTCCATCAATGCTATTTATGCTGTATTATGATCAACCACACAAATGAAAACCGTACAAAATTATTGTCATGTAAAATTAATGAACACAAATTGACCATTATTCCATATTCCACTTCGTACATACTCTTTACTACGTCGTTCCAATAATACTCTCCCATCGTGCTATGTGTGGGTACATCACCTGACGCGAAAGCCACTTTTTTGACAGTCTGAAAGTTCTTTGCAGCTACCAAATTCATTCTACCAAGTGTGTCTTAAATAGGCGACATTATCGTGAAATTTCATTTGTAGATCGACATTGACTCATGATGGGTGTAACTGTTGTCGACTTTTCACATTTTATCGAACTTTCTTCTCGTCGTACTTCCTCGTATCTTTTTTAAACCTGGAGGGGATAACATGATTGGCAATGAATCTCTTTCCGAAGACATTCAAAGCCGCAGACGATTTCCCGAAATAGGTGTGGTGGGCATGATCTAGCGACCGAAGGGCCGACTCCATTCACTCCTTTCAGTTACTTCTTCAGTTAGTGAAAGTTGAATGTAGTCAGTGGTGGATCCAGATGGGGGCGCAACTGGCGCATGCCCCCCCCCCCTCTTATTTTTCGTTAAAAACAAGAGAAATGATAATCATGATTTGTGCAAAACCTTCATTTCAATTTTGATCAAAATGATGAGGTGAAGGAGATGAGTATATGGATTGCCAAATGCAAGACGCAAATGAAAAAAATAAAGACATAATTATTGAGTTATACACAGAGACAGACAGACACATACGTGTACACACACATACAATTTTTAATGATATTCTTTATTTGAATTTCATTCAGTATCAGCCTCTTTTTCACGATAGTATCGATTCACAGACACACACATGCACACGCACAAACACACACACACACAATACAAGGTGTGCGCACGAATGTCTAATCCCTACAGCAAGAAAAAAACAACAACATAATAATATAATGGACACATTGTCAACACAGTAACAATTGAAAGAATGAATTGACGAAATAATATACGAAAAGATAAACCAATGAAAGAGCACTGAACCCCCTCTAGCTCCTCCAACTCTCAATTCCGGCTTTCGCCCGCAGGTTTCGTGCAGTTGATGCATTCTCTTTTTGAGCCTTTATCCTTCTCTCCCTTCCCCCTGTCTCTCTCTCTCCCTCCTCTCTCTCTCCCTCTCTGTCTCTCTGCCTCTCCTTCTCACTCCCACCCCCTCCCTCTTGCAACATCTTCCGGACCTTACGAGTCCTTGTCTTAAACTGTAACGGTGTCCTCCACGACTCCGTACCCGGGACTGTGGGGGAGCTAAATATGGCAGCGGCCCCTGATCCCTAAGGAGCACATCAAGAGCAACAGACTGAGAGCGAGAAAGTTTGTGCACAAGGTCAACATCCGGGCCAGAGAAGACAAGTGCACTATACCATATCTGTCGAAGGCTTTTGTTCACACAATATAATAATGCTGTTGTCAATGATATTCCAAAGCTAAGGTCCTGGAGGGGTTAATACTTATAAGAGGCGGAACTTCAACGACCAACGACCAAAGGTGACTGAGAGGTTTTTTTAAAAGCGGTTATCAATTTGAAGAACAGTCTATGTGTTATATTTGGTCTGAAACCTCCTCGTAATGAGGCGTGAAACAGGAAGACACCAATAAGAAGTAGATCTAAAGTAATTGTTGATACGCGGTCATTCATTAAAGTTTCTCTCGCTATACTCTAGATTGGATCAAAAAGAAGGCGTGTTTTTTTTTCCCCTTGAGACACCATTGTGTTCAAACGAGAGTCGCCGATGATTTTTGTGTGTGTGTGTGCAAATTGGGAAGTTTCTGCTGACTCTGCGATGTAAATGATGCCATACATATAAAAACTTTCATTTTTTGTGTGATTATCTACTCTAGAAATTACTCGGCGGAAATCTGTAAACTTAAGATGAGTTATTTTCACTGCCTTCGTCATTTAATGGAAAAATCAACGTTTTGTTTTCTATGAGATCGAGCACATCGTTGGCATAAAGTGCCATTTGCAGATGAAACAAGAACCCAGCATTAGTGTTTGAAATAGTTCTAAAATGCGAGTTAGGGATAACAACCATTGTAAGAATTTGAATCCATATTTTGGATGTTAAGTATCTTTAAATACACAAAATGGGAACTATAACTATAATGAAATCTTTCCAGGTTTAACCGTCTACAGTTATGGTTTAATGAGAAAAATACTGATATCTCCTTACATTTAAGGCTTTATTGTGAAGGTTTTATATGGTATAGGGTGTTTTGTGATACAACAAATCTACACATATGCACCAAATGTGATATCTTGAACACACACACACACATATTGCATATATATATATATTTTTTTTTTCATTACTGCTCCCAATGGTAAGCAAGACCTTTAATCTTTATGATATACAGTCAGGCACAGGCGCAGAAAACTGCGCCTGTCGAAAAGCGCCGATTTCTGCTATCATGAATATTATAATGACAATACCCATCATGCCACGCGATGCTCGTAGTGTAAAAGGCATGGAGAAAATTTAGGTGATGAAGACACCTAATCGATATTAATTTCGTACGAAAATTCTAACCTTGACACTTTTCTGATATTTCCTCTGTAGTAAGCCAAATACCTAATCTTGCATAATAATCATTTCTAGGGGAATAAAACCTTGACATCTGGCGTAATTCTGGTCGGAATACATAATTAGGTAAATGTTTTTTGAATGGCCACCGGTTTGCCCTCTTTTTAGCCTTGTGCAACAGGTGTTGGCTAGTGTAACAGAAATGTACTCCTTCCTATCAGACCTTCCTCTCTCCCTTCTCCTCTCTCATCCCCTCTCGTGGCTTCTTTCCCTTTCTCTCCCCCAGCACAGCCACCTTCCATCTCTCAACGCATCATCTCTTTCCCCCTCTCTCTTCTCTGTGGTACTCTCCCGGCCGGCAGGTTGGGTTCTTATCACTGTTGAGTAAACATAGGGCAGCAGTTTAAAACAAGGAAAGTGTTGTGAAAGTGCGGCCAGGCTCTCTGTGGGGCCTACCTCGTACCTCCCTGGTCTTGAACTGACCATGGGCAAAGCACAGAGGCAGGGGCTATGCGATAGGTATTGCAGTTTTAGATTAGATTCCAGAGAGACAGAGTTATACAAGAGAGCACATAATAAACATGAGTTATCAGAGTTAATTGCAGATGATTCTGCAAAGGAAGCAGAACAGCGTAACATCGTAACAGCAAGGTAATCCCAATGACTCCTACTTCATTCTCAATCTCACTAGCCTATTTCTTGATTTATAAATGAGCTATGGTCAGTGTGGAGAGACCTATATAGCGCATGGTGTTTGTTGGTGAGAGCGTATGGCTCTGGATGTGCCTGATGCATGCTGTATTTCGATATAATTATGGTGATACAGTGCAGTATACACATACATACTATCGTGTTTTGACAATTTGTCTTGCATACAGTACTTAGTGCACTGCAAATCAGTAAAAAGCAGTAACGGGCGCCTGGTACACAGACGATATCAATGGAACCGACTGTTCGCGAAAACTACGAGAATCGATTGTAGCGGGCACACTTGCTCGGCGCTCGGGCGGATAACCCCAAAGTAGCAGTTTTCTGCGCCTGGCGGGAGGCGCAGTTTTCTGCGCCTGTGCCTGACTGATATATTTGTCAATAGATTTGAAAAAAAATTACAAGAATGAATCAAAATAAAAGGAAAGCTTGGATAATTGTTCACGTGACATTAATTAAAAAACAGTTATAAATATATTTTTTGATTATGATTTTTATTATATAAGCAGGGAGATGGGAGTTTCCGCCTCGCTGATTTAAGCATGAAGTAGTTGAACATTATTTATTGAAGCGATGATGGCCTGATTCTTTTATAACTACTAAGTTCTTTAGATTTCTCAATTAATTTTTTATTATTGAACTACCCAATGCAAATGCATGTTGACTTTTGTTGATTCATGATACCCTCAGTATCACTTATGAGGCCAAAGGAAAATCTAAATTCATGTATGTGCCATATATTTTATAGCGTGTTTTTCCACTATAGCTCTCCAGATTACTCAGATACTCCGGAAAAAAAGTCTAAAATAAGACTTATATCAGTGACATAGTCTGTCAATCATAATAATTAGTTACATGGAATCTTTACATCGCAACGCAGGCATACATTCCAATGTGTGACTCATCGGGTTTGTTTCATGGTGCGCCGTGATCTGTATTGAGCAACAGTTGTCTAGAAAAAAAGATAATATCTTTTATGATATTTTAAGCAAAGTGATTTCGGAATTACCTTGTCCTCGAGCACGGCGCTTACACTTTTATAAAAGTCAGCGAAAGTATAGCATGTATACCTTCCTTGCCAGTTTCCCAACAACTGATCAAGGACGCCACGCGCGAGGGGACGCCTCGCACCTTGAATGATAGATTTGCGAGAAAAAAAACTAGGGAAATAACTCATTCGCGTATTTGTGGCTATGGAATGAGGGGCCATGCGAGTGAGAGGTGGGGTGGGGGGTGGGTGGGTGATGGCGCAGATTAAGGGGGAAATATAGAACGTTGTTGTATCTTGAGGAAGAGGTTACGGGGAGCATGCTTTGAAGGAGACCTCCGGATGATTTTTAGATTTTTACTTTTGAACAACTATAAATTAGTTATACCGAGGACACAGTTTCAGAATTTGTGATAATTGGGATGAAGAATAAGAATATTTTCAAAATTTAGAACAAATTGCTATGAACAAGGATGATGACATGGCAGAGTCACCATAAGAATGCATGAGTTGGGGCTCAAGGAAGCAGAACAAAAGAAGAAGGCATGCATAGATTATACACAGGTGAACTCGCAAGCAAGCAGTATTGTAATGGAATTACACTGCTACATTTCTGAAATATGTGAATCTCCTATGTCATCATCCTTGTTCAGTGTAATTTGTTTAAGGTTTTTCAAAGTATTGTTTCTCTGCTCAAGAACCACAATAAATTCCACAAATCTATACATGGAATTGTTGATCTATGTACTATATTATGATATGAAATTATGAAAATCATGTGGAATGTCCCTTTAACGTTGCTCAGCAGCAGCTGTTAGTAAAGTGTCTGGTATCAAACATGACACTAACCAATAGCATAGGATACCACAGCAAATGTAGCATATACAGAACTATGGGTATATAGCATCGCTTAGCAGATCAATTGCAGACTGATATTGCTGCGGGGCCGCGGATGGAGGGGGTAGGGGCTTTTAGATGGAGAACGATCGAAATCAAATAATTAAATGATCACGACGAAATAATTTCATGCCCCTCGGAGGGTTTCTTCTCATTCTTTTCATTTGAAGTAGGGGGAGGGTGAAGGGGTGGTTAACCATAGTTTCTTGACCCCCCCCCCCCATCGGTCCGCAACTCCCCTCCCCCACCTCTCTCCCCCACGCACACATTAGTAAACGCTCCGCGACCCCCTTGCCATACCAGAGTCAGCAACTAGACCTAGACCTTTAAGGAATTCATGGTGTGTAAAAATAATGGATGAACAATTTGATAAGCTGGCTTGTAACTACGAAAACTACGAAAAGAGAATTTAATATTTATATAATCAATCTTGCAGTTTATAACATGATATACCCCAAAATCAAATACGACACTGAAGATGCCATCAAAATGGACGACGGCTAGTCAAACCCTCTGGTTGTTAAACCCTCTTGATCACTCTATTGTCAGATCTTCACTTGTGATTCTGAAAGGGGAGAGGCAAGAATAAGAAGGGAGAAAGTGAGAGAGATGAGAAAGATAGAGGGCGTGGGAGGAGATGGAGAGGGGTGAGGGGAAAGGGGGTAAGATGTGAGGGGAGGGAGGGAGGGAGGGAATGAGATGAGCGCGGCCCAATTAGGGTTACTTCCTTGTGAATCAACAGTCTGTAACGAGATGCCCAAAATGAGCACCATGTAGCCTTTATGCAAGCATGGATAATTGACTTTTAAAAAGCATCGATGCTACATGTACGCTCCACACACAATCAGTTTTGCCCTTCTTAGTAAATTTGTAATCTTTGGCTACCTCATAAGTCCATATAACGAATTTGTGAAGACAGCCTCCCTGCCATTCTCCTTGATTTATTTACTCCTAGGCAATGCAGATGAGTTTATTGGTGGCGGGAAATTATTTGATAGTTCGTTACAGTTTGTTGACGCTCTGTATAACATTAACGAGGAGCAAACCGTTGCAGTCTTGCATGCTTTGCGTTTGGTTTGCTCGGTTCTTCCTTATCTGAGCGGAAAAATTCGCCCAGAAACTTAGTACTTCCTGCAAATAAAGTTCGCTGGATCCAACAAGGGAACTAGTTAAACATGCCGCATTATCCGCTCCCTGACTCGGTCATCCAGAAACCCAGTTGAGAACACGTTTTACGGCGCACGCAATTGGATTTGAGATCGATCACGCATGCGATCAGTAATATCGCTCCCTCTGGGATTCAGTACTCTATCGGTTGTCTGCTTCTCCGCGATACGATAAGCGGTGACTCAACGACCAAATGCGCTGTGGTCTCCCCTTGATTATAGAAACGGTAGCTCACTCTCAAACTTTTCCTCACCCGTGGTGGACGCACACCACAATATTCTATGCCAACATTTTGCGAAAGTCAGAATAATAGTCGTAACCTATACTCGGACGATACTCCGGATCGTATGATGCTATTTTTCATTTCTTGTCTCGCAGGTCTTTGGACGAAGCCAGCTTTTCTTTGATCGTTGGTGCTACATCGATTTCATCAAATAGTGAACACTACATTATTTCCGACAAAAGCTGATGACAGACAGTAACGTACACCACAATCTTATTTCAGACAGAGGGTTCAAGTTCTTGTCATCCATGTTATTTAAAACAATAATAATTGTTGCAATTTTAATCAACACCATTGTATATTGAACTGAAATTACTCTTGACATCGGAGCTGGGGCCAAAACCATAATCGAAGCAGGTAAATAAAAGTGAATACCAAATTACTCGTCGTCTGCCCCGCGATGCACTGGTAGGATCTGGTGTTCGTTGGCGCCAAAATGACAATTCGACCAGACGACAGATCACCCTTGAAGATGTCCACTTCCAGTCTTGCCTGCATGCTGTTACAAGTCCTGCTCTTTCTCGGCACCACTGGCTACGCTCAACATCTTTCAGGTACGTTCTCCATCCTTTCAATACTGTCACTAATTTAATAATAATTACTAACAACCCCAGTCATGTCATCCATGTCTTTGCAATCTTTGATCTCTTCTGTCATCAATTTTGATGCACGTGTGCAACAAGAATAGTAATCTAATAGCTATGGTGATTTTGGGGAATGATCACCTTGTTTCTCTTTCGGCCGATTCATGAAATGAATAATGAATGAATAAAAAATTGGAATGGATTTAGTTACAATTTGCAAGTGAAAATTCGTCTCTGATTTGATTAAAATACCACTACGCTTATACAAAGTTAGGATAAGAATCTTGCCACAATATTTATTAGTACTCATCAGGTTGAGTAACAGCTAGTGACCCATTATCGTGGCTTGTAGCATGTTGATAAGATTTCAGTAGTTTGAACATTGTTCGCGTAAATGGCAGTCCGACGATGGTTCCTGTATAACGGGAAGTACGCGATGGACCGGAGTGTTTACACTCTTAACTCACAGGGAAATAACATTGCCAAACAACGAAACTGTTTTAAAGTCATTCTGTTTTTTTCACGCTTCTCCCTACCCCACACGACGGTGAGAACAGTGCGAAAAGTTGTGTTTGACCTGTACGCTGTCTGGCCCTTTCCCATTTCCTACTGGGCGTCACTCGTCAGGATGAAAACGTTGCTAGAAGAGCATGTTAAGTATTATTCTTAAACACATGTATTAGCATGCTCTTCTAACAACGTTTTCATTTATCCTGACTGCAATGAAATCCCTTGGGAAATGGGAAAGGGATGAAGTGCAGCGATAGTCAGCTTGGTGTGAAGATGGTGTCTAATTGACGACATAAGCATAACACTGGTTTTTGACTCTTTATACTAAACAAAAAATTATTAATCAACAATGTGCTGGGAGATACTGAATGCAAATAGTTCAATTCAATTAAATTCAATTAAAATCTAATTTCATTTTTTCATTTTTTTTTTCGACAAGAACATACAGTTCACTTTCTTTGGTAGCAGGGAATAAGGTTTCAGCGCAAAAGATGTAAGATAAAAAAAAGAGTATGTAATATGTTGTGGAACCTGAAAGTAATCATACGTTGTCATAAAAGCAGAAGTGATCGAAATGAAGTAAACAATACGCAAAGTGCGCAAAATGGAGGGACCTACTAAAAAGACAAAGCTTGTAGAAATATCTAGAATGCGGACCCCTCTGATTAAGGACATCAATCGAAAAATAAAAGTTGAAGCACAGAAAAAAGTAAGTTAAATAAGCGTGATTCACTACTTTATTGTACAGGGTCTGAGAGAGAGGTATTCCTGCTTCCCATACCCCTATTCTGTCTTTGATCATCTACAGCAATATCGATATACATTTATTCATCATTATTCTGATATTATTATTATTATTGGTATTATTATTATTATTATTATTATTATTATTATTATCATTATTATTATTATTATTATTATTATTATTATTATCATCATCACTATTGTCATTTTGTTGTTATTATTATTGCCATCATTATCATCATTATGATGATGATGATGATGATGATGATGATTGCTATTACTATTATTGTATTCATTAGCATAATTATTATTACTTTTACTGTTGTTACTAAATAGTAGAAGTAGTAGAAGGATCATTATTGTCATAATCATTAATATCGTCATTGGTAACATTACATTTCTCTTTGATGAAATACCATGAAAAAAGTTGTACTTAAGATGTGGACAAAACACACTCCTGCTATCTTCTAAATAACCATAAGTTAACGAAGTCCGTGAAGGTACCAATCGACGACAGGTACGATAGTTTATGATATTGTATATAGGGCTATTAGAAAAGGGAAAAACATCACTGGGAGTCATCAACAACACTCATCGCTGACGTGGTCAGAGTGAACAGGTATTATCTATTAATGTGGTTGACTGAGGGGCAAGGGTGACTCCGATGGCTCATCCTTCGTGTCACCGCATTAACCCCCACGGTCACCACAGCCACCCCTCCGCTCCCTATCTCCAGGGTTAATACCCAATTATCTTTCATCAAGTTCATGGTTGCGCAGGTTAGACTTCCCGTG
This sequence comes from Diadema antillarum, assembly GCF_040938485.1. Classification (NCBI taxonomy): domain Eukaryota; kingdom Metazoa; phylum Echinodermata; class Echinoidea; order Diadematoida; family Diadematidae; genus Diadema; species Diadema antillarum. Next base: position 626,748 of record NW_027271285.1, on the reverse strand, counting down.
TATGTGTCGCCATTCATCATAATCGTCCTCGATGTGCCGTGTGTAACGGTACTTTGAGTCAAGTCCTGCGGCTTTGTGTACCTGTACCGTGAAACAAAATAACGCAACCAGGCCTTGACTGCCTTGCGGTGACGAACAAACAGTAACTCGCCTGGACAATATTTTAAAGAATGAGAACTGATTAAATGATATGATACTGACGTTAAAGGGGATGGCTAGTAACTGATCAGTGGGAATCAGTGGGAATGCTGGGGGATGATTGTTCCAATCCTTGTGGGATTCATTTAAGAGTACATTATATACCTATTGTTGTGTGAAAATTGTTTGCTTCAGAACGGTCTCATATTCAAGTAATATGCAGTTTAATGTTTCCAGGTTAGCATGCCTGTACAGTGACGGGGCATTAAACTGCACATTACTTGAATATGAGACCGTTCTGAAGCAAATGATTTTCACACAATAATAGATATATAAGATGTATGATGTACTCTTAAATGAATCTCACAAGAATTGGAACAATCATAACCCAGCATTCCCACTGATTCCCACTTACTAGCCATCCCCTTTAACTATGCTTTCAGTTCAGTGTGTATTTCGTAATAGCTGAGGTAAGAAATTGTCCTCATTATGCCCCATCTATATCTACACGAACTTCTTGATGTATAATCAAGAGACGAGTTAAGGTATTACACTGTATTATCTTTTTTTTAAAACAAATACGAGTCATGGTAATCACTATCATGTGATAATGCCGCCTTCACTTTTAAGATATCTGCATTGCTTTCATTTCTGAAATCACAGGTGATTAGACAGTATGGTCCTCATCCCTATGGTGTAATATAAACCAGCTGCACTTTCACTTTAAGATAAGGTACATGTGTATATGCACCAAAACAAAAAGAAATTCAAAGTCAAAGTCAAACATAATTCTCTTCATATTTTCGCATACATACGATGCCAAACGATAAATCAATGGGTTATTGGGATCCGTGGCAAGCAGAAATCAGAGAGTCCTTTCGATGGCGACATCCTGTGGAGTCTCCATGTGCTCATGGAGTAACTTATCAACTTGCCAGGAAGTACGCATGAACTGGCATTGCCTATGTCAATGATAACACGTCTTCTTGTACTCTTCCGCGTGTTACGTCCCTCGAGGGCTGCAAGGCGCATTTCCATACCACTTACAAGAGGCCTTCATTAAACAGAACAAAACAAACAACAAAAAGCATAGAAAGAAAAATATAACAGAATAATCACAACAGAACAAACAAAATATAATGGTGGAAGTTAGAGCCTGGACATAAAAGTGAAACACTTTTGCGAGATTTTATCATGTGAAACTACTCGAGGGAATCATTGAAAGTGATTTCGATACTTTTATGTAATAATTCAGCTTCATTGTTCATCAACGGTTCGACAAACAAATCATTTCTTCTTTCATTGTGATCTAGCAGTGCTGCTTTGCAGGTGACCATTTATCAAACTATCAAATCGATTACTAAAAGAAAAAGAAATGAAGTTCTTCTTACAGATTCAATTTCAGTTTTATGTCATTGGCTGTTTAATTGTGTGTGTGCTTTTTTTTTTTGGTAATACAGATCTTCCTTTGAATGTTGTCGGCAATCGTCATTCTGTTCTGAAAAAAAAAAACACGGCACGAAGACAAGACTGAAATGGGCACACTACAATTGTGTGTTTTTTTTTTGTTTTTTTTTTTTGGGGGGGGGGGTAAATTTGTTTTGACAACATGGATTTTGTAGGATTTTCCTCCCCTCCCCCATCTCACGTATCATAATGCTCACGTTTTACCATAAGTTTCTTGCAGGTGTTTTTAGGAAGACTTGGCAATGTTATTTGAAATTCCTATGTACACGCTTTAGGTGGGAAGGGAGCATTGCTCATATGTATGACTATGGAGCAGTTCAAAGTGTCTCTGTTTCGTCATCAATAATGTCATTTAGCTTTGTAAACGACCTATTCTGACCTCACCCCACGGTATATATGTCCATCATGTCCGATGTTCGTCCCGGAAACACCCGGTAACGGTTCCGGACGTTCGTGAGCTCATCCGTGTCAGGGTCAAGGGTTGTCGGGACAGCTGGCTAGTCACTTCCTCTGCCCGTCATAATAATCTGTTGTCTGAGTCACAAGCTGCAGAGAACGGCCAGGCGAAGATATCACACACACAACGACACGCACGCGCGCGCACACACACACAGACACACTGTGAGCGTATGTACGGGGTCAATGGTAAGAAGAAGTTCAAGTTCAAATTAACTTTGTTTTCCATTCACCATGAATACAACAAACCATTCATACAATGAAAACAACATAAATGAGTTTAAAATAATCGTATCACATACTTGTTTTGATTAAAATGAAATGAGGAATGCACCCAAACATACACAAAATAACAACAGCAACAATGATATCAACAACAACAACAACAACAAGGTAAAACGAAGTAGGCCTAACTGGGTCATCTCCAGATGTAACTCTCCAGTGAATAGCTGGAAACATTCCAACTAGATCGACGACAAGATAGTTATCAAACTTTCACATACACGAGTCGCATCCAGATGTTCTTCACTTTCTATCTGATTCTGCCAGATTTTAACATTATTTACATTAAACATTGCTATAGTATTGGATAAGGCTATAGAACCCTGAAACTGGAGATTGTGGATTCAAATATTGTCCGGTGCGTGCATCCGTGGACAAGATACCTTATCTATGTTCATATGTTACTTATTTCACCCTCTTCAATTAGGTGTACAAGTGAACACCTTGAAAAAATTACATCATGACAGAGCTTTATAGGGGAACAGTGCTTACACACAGGTGATGCGGTGATTTGGCTCAGTCGTTAGCGCGTCTGCAGTATTGTGTGAAATCACGTAAAGAGGCAAAACAATATTTGTCTCTTGCTTGGATAGTGCATAAAACGAAGGTCCCATGTATGACAGAGTCACGACTCATGCACGTAAAAAGATCCCACTTCATTCATTCATTGTAAAGAGCAGGGTGCATATCCCGATGAAGTGGTTCCGTCTCACATTCAACTGGACCCCACGGAAGACCAGCTTGTGCATCTTCTCAGATGGAAAATGAAAACAAACAAACATACAAACAAACATACAAACAAACAAAGAATAACTTAGGACGATTTCGTGCGTAAATAGACCATGCCATCATCATTACCAGAACGAAAAGCTAAGGAAAATATCAATATCCATGCAATAGTGTGTTCGTGTCAGACCTTTTCAATGCACAACCGGTGGGTTAAAATGGCGAGATTAAAGTCGTTCTGTTTCTCCTTTCTCAGTTTAAGTGATAATTCATATCATATTTATGTGAACATGTCCATCACTAGAATATACAAGAAAGTCGTCAAATCTATCAAACTACTTTGCAGGTGTCAGTTCTTTCGCTGAGATTGTACATTGAGTACCAATCGTCCTGTATGATTACTGCACTGGTTTGCACTGGAGTGCCTTTAGTGTATACGAAGATAGAGAATGGTACGTTCGCAAGGTGGGATATCATGAGATCAACACCAAAGAAAACTTACGGGCGGAGGGGGGGGGGGGGGTTGAGGGGAAATGTCTTTAGCTCATGACAGGGCTAGAGTCTTATGTTGTTTCCCTGTAACAACCCAGTGATTAACTCTGAATAATGAGTCATTAAAATCGCGTTGATGGTACGAACCACAATAGAGATTTATCAGGCACGCACATGAAGTGCGGATAAAAGAAAATGGGGGGGGGGGGGAGGCTGCATAGGAAAGTTATCGATCATTGACGTGACGCATTCATTTTGTCAGGGATAGCGAAATGACAAACAAGAGAATGAGAGAAAACATATATTTATCTCTCGTTCGTCTGTCTGATCCGTGATTCACCCAAGGAACATATGCGCTTCCTGTTGTTAGAAACATGGGGGTTGGTAGAATTCCCTTTGTCACCCTGACATCTGAAAAAGATTTAAACAACCACTGCAAGGCAAGGATCACACGATGCTGACGCTTATATCAAAGTCAGCACAATACTAGTTGCTAATAAATTATTTTCATTATGCAAAATGTCACTTTGTGTAGAGCGCTCTTACGTAAATTACTTCTACCGCGCGCGGTACGATTTAGGGAGGTGGTACGATGAGCCTTTCTTACAACGCCGATACTTGTTTTCTGTGGAAAAATTTCGGCATGCAACACTAAAATGTGAAGAGAGCGTGTGTCATATCTTTAGTCTCTTTTGTCTCTCAAAACTTCCCCTCACTCTATCATTATTATTATTATTATTATTATTATTATTATTATTATCATTATTATTATTATTAACATTATTATTATTATCATTATTAATATTATTGTAATTATTATTATCATTATTATTATCATTATTATTATTATTATTACTATTATTATTATTGTCATTATTATTATTATTATTATTACTATTATCATCATTATTATCATTATCATCATCATCATTATCATCATCATCGTCATCATCATCATCATCATCATCATCATCATTATCTTTCTCTGTAGTTTCCTTTGGTTTATAACGGAGAGCTTTTACTATTCAAAACAATTAAGCAGTGATATAACTGCATTATACTTCGCACAACATCAGAGAAAGCAGACAAATGCAGAATAAATGAATGAATAAACAAATAGTGATGATGATGACGATGGTGATAATGAAGTGGCTCTGTATCTCTTAGTTCGGGGTTCGATAATTCTTCAAAACACAATATCCTTGATACTTTTGCAGAAGCTGATGGTTTTGTCTCGTCCCCTTCTTACTGTAAAATTTTCATCATCATCGTCGTCGTCGTCATCATCATCATAATCATCATTATCATAATCATCATCCTCTCTTTTCCTGTTTTCGTGTTCTTACCTGCAAATGTTTGACACAGGATTTTTTTTAATACTAAATACACAATAATTATCTTTCTCTAGTCAGTCATATTGCATCACATGGTATGTGCATGCGCGTTGTCATTCTACTTGAAGTAATTTACCAGTTGATTCAATGAGTAATATTCTGCCTTGAGACAAATGTTATCTAAATCCAAAGTACAAACGCTTTTGTTTCATAAAGTGTAACGGAACCACAAGTGACGAGAAAAAAAAAGTGTGGGTTTTTTCTTTATATTAATTGGCAGCCGTTTTGGGATGACTTTCAGTTTTTGTAGTTAAAATTGTTTCCTTTGTCCCATGATAACCCTCAAAACCACTGTTTCGCCATAATTCGCCACTAATCCGAGATTAAAGGTATCGAATGTCCATCTCGTAATTGTTTCGATGGAACATTTTGCAAGAAACCAAACCCCGTTCGAGATCGTATCGGGCTAACTACTCACCTTACTATCAGACGATCACGTTGATCGATCGATTAGAAAACGAACGAGACGGTTCACCCGGCGTTCATGCTTTCGCACCCCGTTTTATTGTCCCAGCGAGGGAAAATACGTATTCCATTCGTCTTTAATATCCTGCCCACGGTAATCAGATGGGGAGACACAAAACTTTGAATCGCTCCTCGGGTATATTCTTCCTTTTGTCGGGGTTTCGATAAAAGTCATGCCGCATAGCTAGTGGCCCCTCCGGATGAACATTCGTGACTCTCGACAAGATCTCACCATTGATTTGCAAGTTTTCAAACCAAGAAGAAGAAGGAGGAGGAAAAGAAGACGTAGAAGATGAAGAAAAAGCAGTATAGATCTCGATATGTTTATGCCACTGTTAATATACGAAACAGAGTGGGATGCACAACAATAGGAAGCATAGGAAGACAAAGGGGAAGGGAACTGCCAAAAAAATAAACAGAACAAAAGCAAGAACAACATTGAGAAAAACAATTATGACAATAAGATGGAGTACATGAAGAAGGAGAAAAATTAGAAGAACAAAGAGGAAAACTATTGGAACATATTAATGGCCTGATGATGATAATGAAGACGACGACGACGACGACGACGACGATGATGATGATGATGTTATTGACGAAAAGAAGACTAGCGTAAGTGAAAAAAAAATACAAAAACGCAAATATAAACAGTCTACCAGTCTACTCACTGGTCTGTCAGAGTTGAGATCAGAAGGCTTGTCGGTAATTTTTGTTTCTCTGATATTTTCAGCCAGTAGCTTCTTCTTAGTGTGTGTGAGTACCTTTGTTTCTTTTATTTCTTTTTTCTTACATTGCAACGCCATTAATCACCTGGTTGTTCAAGAAAACACAAAGTAAAGAAAACATAAACAACAACGACAGAGTGAATAAAATAAGATGTGGCAGCAGGCCAGGTTATGGGAATACCCAGGATATTTCTGGAAACACAGTTTGGGTAACGCTAACGGCCAGGAAAATTTCCCGTGAATAGCAAACATTTGCTAATCAAAAAGAACTTATCCAAACAGAGTCTCTCAGCGGCTAGCAAATATTTAGGTCAATATACGGGGGTCACTTAATTACCTCAAAGTTCCTGACAAAGTATCTAGGAAGCACCGCTTCAGGACGAGTTCTGTGCTATTCACCTTGCATATAGCAGGCCGACAGTACTGAATAATATTGTTAAATCATATATGATATCATATAAACCTTGCCGAGAGACTAATATTCATATAATTATATGTTCTTAGGACGTCGACGCCATGCTGAAGTTGACCTTGATGTTGAGTTAATTACAACTGTCAATTCGTTGGAAAAGTGCATAATTCGGGCAGATAGGGGAAGAAAGTAATAAAATGTTCAAGGACACATTCACCTCAATATGCATAAGGATGAAGAGAAGGCAGCAGTATTAGTAGAACAAATCAATTAAAATTTGAGGAAAATTGGACAATCCATTTGAAAGTTATGACTTTTTGAAGTTTCAATGCCGCCATCGCTGGATAAGAAGACAACGGCAGCTTGTGATGCCACATGTATAGAACTACAGGTATATAAAGGAAATATAAAGAAAATTAAACATAGCTTTTACTACACTGTCTTTTCTTGCATGATGAAAGAACACTTGACTTGCCTCTTTCTGAAGGCAGGGGGAACATTGTTGCCCTTAACATGATTATATCAGTAACAAGTCAAGGAAATGTGTACTTTGAATAAAATGAAAATTTGAAGAATTGTCTTTGGATACGCATGTGACATCATACACTACAGCACTCTTCTCATCTAACAGTGATTACGCAGAAACTTTAAAAAGTCATAACTCTTGAACAGATTGTTCGATTTTTCTCAAGCTTTTACTGATCTGTTCTGCTTATATTGCTGCATTCACTCAATTCACATGTGTATATATACTAAGGTGAATTTGTTCCTTAAAGTTTCAAATATTTGTTTTTCTATAATTGGAATGCATGGTTACAGTTGAATACGAGAGAGTTATCTCTTCTAGTATCTCACATTAACCTTCATACAATAGTCATGCGCACCAAACTCTATTTCTTTGTGGAATTTAGGACAATGATAAAACATATTATCATTTAATCAGAATATTGTAGATTTCCTAGCAATGATGACTAGCAATGATGACGATGATAAAACATATCATCATTTGATCAGAACTGTAGATTTCCTAGCCATAATGACTTTTGAGGGAGCGGTTGCAGTTGATAAATCGTCGACCTAAATCACACGATATATTTGATTGATGTACAATAAGATATCTGGACGACATTTTGCATCCCGTGTTCGATAACCTATCACCGGCTTTGAAATATCATATCAAACTCAGTTTGTGTTTATTTGTTGCTATTGTTGTAACTGCATTGTACTATAAAGCATTTGTTTTTGTGGGGGGGGGGGAGATAAATTTTCTTTTCGATTTTTCCAAAGCCAGCGATCATCTCTAATAATCAAATAGCTTACAAAGCTTTAGTAATTTTCGGTATGATGCAAGGATAACAAAACAAATGTTTTGCCACAATACCGTAAAATGGATTACCCATTTTGCAGAACAATCGGTTCTGAAATCTAGATAGTCTTGTGCAGTTGATACATTTTAGTAATTTGCTTCAATTCATTAATCTGGATTTCTTTTGCGGCAAACTGAGAATCATTTAGATGTAGTCCCGATATCACTCTTAATCCATACGTAATGAATCACGCCAATTACAGCAACAGCTGCAAAAACGCAACAGATGCACAACAACTTGCTTCCATCAACAGCAGCAACAACGACAATGTCAGATACCTCGATTTACATTGTCGAAAGCGCGGGAAAGAGGGAAGAAAATCCCCCTTTTCGGGATTTTAGCAGCATCATACTCTTAAGTCTTGATTATCTCTCAACGACGTGGTATGTCCTACAACATTCTGGATTTAATGAAAAACATCCTCCTTGCGCCAAAAGGGAGTCAGATACCTCCAGCCCCGCTCCGCGCGGAACTCATTTGTAACTGCGGTAACTCAAGACGACCGGATTAACAATGACAAGGATTAACACTCGAGGAATCCGACACCAGCGTAATCCCCCCAAGGAAGAAGACGGATGTTAGACCTGTATCCGGGTTTACTTCCGGTGTGCCTGAAGGGAAAAGTCGAGTGGATCGCATCTTCATGCGCACGTGTTAACGCGGGTCCGAGCGGGAGAAGTTAAACAGACTAACGGCAATTATCAACATAAATATTCCTTCCATATAATCTGTCGCACATTCACCTGTTCACGTGACTCTTTTTTTTTCTTCTGTGCGTGTGCTCGCTGTTTCTATTTTTGTCCCAGCTAATTGCAAAGTGGATATTACATTGCATCTTCTTTGTACGCCCTTTGCGTGAACTAGATTCTGGGGAAGTGTTAAAGTTAGATTTATACTTTAAAGGAGAGGTGTCAATGTTTTTTGAAAGATATTTACCACAGTTATCAGCCTCCATCATTGTATTGTCCTCTTCAACATCGGTGTACAATACCAAGTTAATGTGCTGTAAATATCTACATGTGTATCTCATGTTGGATTTCTAAAGCGTAGTTTTCCCCCGCAATTTATGATGAGTTTTGATCGAATAGCGTATATTTAATTGAATGTGGAAAATGCGCTGCATAAAGATTATCTGTTGTTATTATCATCTGTTTAAAGGACAAGTTCACCTTCATAGACATGTGGGTTGGGTGAATGCAGCAATATTAGTAGAACACATCAGTAAAAGTTTGAGGGAAATCAGACAATCCGTTCAAAAGTTATGAATTTTTAAGTTTCTGCTCAGTCACGGCTGGATGAAAAGACTACTATAGCTTGTGATGTCATATGAGTACAACTATATAAAGAAAGTATAAAGAATATTCAAGATATTCTCACTTTTCTCACATAATAAAAGAACACTCGACTTCTCTCTTTCAGATATCAGGGGAAATAATAGTACCCCTAACATAAGTCAGTAACATGTCGAAGAAATGTGCACTTTATTCAAAAAGTCAAGTTTTGTGAAATTCTCTTTTTATTTTCCTTATATTGTTGTACGCATGTGACATCATACACTGTAGTAGTCTTCTCCTCCAGCAGTGATTGCACAGATACTTTAAAGATTCATAACTTTTGAACGGATTGTCGGATTTTCCCCAAACTTTCACTGATGTGTTCTACTAATATTGTTGCCTTCACTCAATCCACATGTATATGAAGGTGGACTTGTCCTTTAACTCTTTCGAGAAAAATTGGATTAACTTGAATCGCTGCCAGGCGACAGCTCTAAAACAAATAAATAAATAAATAAATAAATAAATAAATAAATAAATAGATCTATAAATGACGCTTTTTTGTGATAAGCACGTGAATTTTACGGAAATAATCTATTTTATGCAATTTTAAAGATGCTGACAAGATTTTTGACGACAAAATTAGTAACCCCGAACGCTCCCATGTTGAATTGATTGTTATTTATCTGAAGTGGAATCAACGATTTTCATCTTTTGTTCAGTAAGTTTGTCCATCTTTCCGATTAACTTTTAACTTCTGAAAGTATTGCAGTTTAGTCATTCTGATATTATTATCAACCATACTGATACATTATTGACGGAAATATATAAAAGGTTTTTAATTTTCTTGCTGATTTGGAAAGTACGTTAAAAAGTTCACCTTCGATTCATAATGATGTTATAACATAGTCAACATTGCTGGAAGGAAAAAACAACAAACAAAATTGAAAGTGGTTTGATGTATTTGGGAAACAGAAGGCGATTTACTGTCCTATTGACGGAAATATATAAAAGTGTTTTAATTTTCTTGCTGATTTGGAAAGTACGTTAAAAAGTTCACTTTCGATTCATAATGGTGTTATTACATAGTCAACATTGCCATTGCTGGAAGGAAAAAAACAACAAACAAAATTGAAAGTGGTTTGATGTATTTGGGAAATAGAAGGCGATTTACTGTCCTAAAAAAAGTTCAATTGAAGAGCAAAAAAAAAAAAACAACAACAACAACAACAACAAAACAACAACAACAACAACAGCAGCAACAGCAACAACATAATGTAGCATGCAAAAGTTCAGGGAATTTTTTTCTATTGTACTTTTTTTTTAACGATTCCGGAGTGATTAACCTTGAATTGTAGGAAGCTTTTTCGCATGTTTGTGTATTGGCCTAATGTTTGTAAACAAAAGGAGGATGCACGTTTCTCTTTATGGCGTAGAAACATAAATGAAAAAAGTTACAAAACATAAAACAAAAAAGAAACATAAAACAGAAGATAACCCGCCAAACTATCACCACTCTTAAGGGGTAATGTTAAACACTCACCCATACGTATTCAGATCTTCCCTACGAATGTGATCGGGGTAATCCCTCCTCTTTTTCTGGCAAATTTTCAACGAGGAAACATTATTCTTTTCATCCAATTTAACAAAAAAAATGTGAATGGCATTCTGAAATGGTTGTTCTGAGGTGGTTAAAATGTTTGTTCTTATTGTACAAGTGCCAGTAGGTGATGCAATAACCGGGGTAACTTAATTTGTAGACCGTACATAGCTTAACTATAGCTTGTAGGAACGGCACCTTAAGATATTACCATACCGTTTTTGTGCAAACAAGATGGTGATTTTGATGACAGAGTTAATGATCAGATACGTTGAGGTCAGCTGGACGTCAGCTGATAGTGGTGTTCATGACTTTGGTGAGTCGTCTTTAATGTGACTCTACACCTAACCCTCTCTCAGTCGTTCCAGTGGGTAAACATCCGAAGTAGATTTTTTGATAATTGTTCTTGAACCGTTGAACTTTTTAGGAAACTTTCACATGGTAGCCAATATGCTAACAGCGCAACGGTTCAAAGTCTAAAGTTTCTGAGTAGAAAAAAGCACGGCAAGAAAATGAAAGAAACCCACAACAGTCTGAATAAATAGTTCCTTTAGAGTTAACTTAAACACTGCTAAGTAATTATTTGAGTGATCTAAGCGATAGTCAGCGATAGTCATTGCCTTTTGACTGGGGAAAAACGTTACTGAACTATCTTCAATTTTGGGAAAGAATGCACTTTCAATTTCTATATTGTCGATACGATTAATATTGTCTGAGGCCAACACGCCGCTAAAGTACTCCCCGATCTCCTTCGTATGACTTTTTTTTTCTGGCATATTAATCTCCAAAGTTCAAGGTGAACCCGTCTAGACTAGCGGTACTTTCATGTGATAACAGCAATCCACGGTTGTGAACGCTCGCGCCCAATTCTGCAGACAAAAAAAAAAAAAGTCTTTTTATTTGGAAGACCTGAAACTCCTATTTTCAAAGGAATCTGTTCCTGTCGTGGAGTTCGCTGTCAAACCCTTGGGAATGAAGTTTCGTTGACAATTCGTTCAATTCTATTTTAGCAACCGGAGGCGACTTTTCCCAACACATAGTTATTCCTGCAGAGCGACGAATCGAAATCTTCTCATTGTGTTCAATCAAAGTTCGGAATGCCATTGCATTCATATGTGCATAATCATACGCATATATTTTCTAGAAAACCTTGTATTCTTGTCTTATTTTACCTTTTTAAGGCCTTTAGGCTCTGGTTCATCTACCTCAAATGCAAAGTATAATTTCCATCTATGTCAATTGATTATGGAATACAAGAAATAAAAGCTGTATTAATTATGACGATATCCTTTATACACGGGAAAAATATCTATGGACTGCTTTTATCTCAACCCCCCCCCCCCCGCCCATTTTGATTATTTCAAAAACATTACCTTTAGAGAAATGATATAACACTCATAGAGGTTTTTTTTTTTTTAAAGTAATTTAACGCGGGATATTAACCTTAGCTATATTATGTATCGTATTTGTGTTATCTTTATCTTTTTCTCTTTTTTTTTGCCCAAGTCTCTTTCTTTATGATAACAAATCGAAAGTTTCGAAAAAAAAATATGTGTTGTACTCGGGGATTTATCTTTTTTTTTTATTTCCTTCTATCGGTAACAAGTAACAAATTGTTAATGCGATGTCAAATATCACCTTCAAAAGACTGTACACAAAGACTACCCAGGAGTGGACTGTCGACGCTTCTGTCTAAGGAGGGATGGCAGGAGTGTCTCTTCAATCTTAAGTTACAGAAAAAAAAAATCAATGAAACTAGTCGAGTCACTAAAGCCCGAATTCACGAAGGTGGTACAAATGAAAGCATGGTTTAAACCATGGACAAAAACCATGGAGCGCCAAGTGTCGCATGGAATATTTCGTTGCGAAATCAGTCATTTCGTCGATGAAATGATTATTTTATAGCGAAATGACAACATTTTGTAATTAAATGAACATTTCGTCCACGAAATGATAATTTCGTTAACGAAACGGTCAATTTGTTGACGAAATGACCAATGTCGTAACGAAATATTCCGTGCCACACTTGGCGCTCCATGGTATTTGTCCATGGTATAAACCATGGTTTCATTTGTACCACCTTCGTGAATCCGGGCCTAAGAGTTTACCATCGTCTGAAACACTACTAACTATAGGGGCTTTAATCTAGATTTGCGCTTTGATAAGAATGCTGTTGATTAAGGCCTTAATACCAAAATAAATTCATGTCTATACACCAATCCTCTTTCCCCCTACCCCTTTTACTCATTCAAGTGTGTTGAATATTGAAAGCCGGAACAACGTGAATAACTAACCGTGGCAAATCAAGAAGATGATTATGATGATAATGATGATGATGATGATTATTATGATGATGATGATGAGAATAATGATGATGATTGTGATGATGTTGATGATGATGATGATGATGATACAAAGGCTGACGACCATCGTTAAGAATCTATTGAATTACAACGAATGAAGAAAAACTTATCATTGCCGAAAACACATCTCAAGTTACAAAAATTGCGAAAAACTGATTTATATGTTATAAAGTGAACAGCGACTCATTGCACATTCAACCTTTATGTTCCGAGCATACAAATCTGGGGATTATCAAACTATGTCAACCGCTGCAAGTTCATTTATGTTATGTGTGTGCTTCTTAAATTAAAACAACCAAAGGTTAAAAGGGAGAAAAGTACTTCAACAAGTGTGCATAAACCTTTATCCCTGCAGCCATTTTTTTTTTTAGTTTCATTGACTTCCTGCAGGAACGTTAGGATATTGAGACATTTTCCTGTTCTCGTGTTAAAATAAACCCGCGCACTTCCTCTAAGGGTTAAACCGATTCATGTGCCCCTATAGAATGCAACAAGGTTGATACTTCAGGGAGTGGGTGTTGAGGGTTATATTTCTAACCCAGCACAATGATTATGTGACCTTTTTATCAGGCGGTTACCCAGTCAAAACGTTCTTCCTACTTTGCATGATTATGGTAGGTCCTACACAATAAATGATGCGTGGCTTACACTGGCATGCATGTACGCGACGTACTTCGCAAGAAAAAAAAAATAGCTCTGAACTTGTTGGTCGCTTTTTGGTCTTCTTTGACATTACACCTTAACGAGCCCTCGAAGCCAACATTACTCCTCCATGCACCTGCGCCAAAGATAGAAGGAGAGGGAAAAGAATATAGTATCTTCCTCTGCGACTAAAAGCCAGACAGGTCTAATCAAATCAGGGAATAGAAAGCCACAAAGATCCTGGTTACCTGGTACCTGGATCATTGTTTTCTTTTCCATTCTAACTCGTTTCTTCTGTTAGCGCTTCCTTTCTTTATATTCACTTGTGTCATCTGACCAAACGCTGACCCATTGGGCAACGCTTTTGGTTTCGATTCCGTAAGAGAATGAAAGGCGATGTTAAAATAGAAATAATATTGAAAGCGAAAGGAAAAAAAAACAAACCTCACTGTAATATAATATTTTATTAACAAAGGTATACGGATGAATGAGGTGTGAACTGGACAAAATATTTTATGAGAAACGGAGTTTTTGTGTGTGGGCGAGTGTTTCCTCCCAGCCCGAATCCGTTATAGCGTATATATCTAATTATCCATGCATTTACGTACTTTTGAGAGAGGAAGAGGGAAGGGGGGGGGGGGGGATCCGAAAGTTATCAAAGGGAAAGGTCCCTTCAAACTGTTTCACCCCAGCTTTCCTCTCACACATGGATATGAGATGTCCCCCCCCCGCCATTATTTGTTCCTGAATGCAGATTTCAAATAATCATGTAATCATATCTCACAATCTGATACTCGAAATAAATTCTTGTCAACGCGATTTAAGAGAAACTAAAGCAGCTGAATGGACATGTCTCATCGCTATATATAGTGACCACAATTACGCATTTAGCTGATGTTTAGAAATAATCATACCTGACACCTATACAGTCAAATTAATTTCCACGCTGTTTGTGCTCCCACTCTACTCTTCAGTCACGGCTATAAGGTAAAGACGACCGCGGCCGGTGACACGACATTTTGTTTCTGAGACAATTATTGCTCCAGTCTTCGTGATTTTGTTTTCTCCCAGGACTTACGGTTAGGTTTAGTTTCATGTGAGGATTAGGATTAGGGATAGGGTTATGTTTGTGGCTAGAATTCATGTTTGGCTTAGCGCGCAGATATTTCATGGGAGTGATATTGTCGCAGGAGCAAATGTCGTGGAACCCACCGGGCCAACTTCCAGATAGGGCATCCGCCATTTGTTCGTACGTACATGTTATCATAATTCTTCTAAACAAATTAGCGGCAAAGGCAATTACAGACAGAAGAACTTACATAATTTAAGACTTGAGTATAATGGTTTTTTTTTTCTCGAAATTACCTTGTTTGAAGCAGCTATGTTCTTTAAAACGGAGACTACATCACCTCATGAATAAAGATAATGATTTTTTTAATGTCAAATTTGAATGTCAAGTTATCGGTTTTTTTTTTTTTTTGTACACTTGCGTTGCTCTTTTAAAACCCCGGTAGGATGGCGATTCCATGGAGTGGGGAGGCTGGCCCGGCTCAGATATGATTATTCGCGGATCCCGTTGTGGATTGTGCAGAGCTTTATCACTGATCTCTAATGTCCGTACACACACAACCGAATAATCTCGACCTGGAGTCAACCGTTACCAATGAGCGTACGCCTCGATGCACATGATAGCGAGCTTTTGAATAGATCGGCGTTGCGGCGGTGCTGAGACGACGCAGCCCATCCGGTTTGACAATGGAAATAGCTGCTTCGCGCATGTGCAGAACACCATTTTTGGGCCTAACTAACTTCGTCTTAGCGTTAAGGTCACAGATCTAAATAAAGCCCCGGTCACACAGCACTCCGCTTCTATAAATCACGTACAAAAAGTTATGAAAATCTGGTGGACGTGGTCGTAAGTGGTAATTTTTTGGTCAATTTTGGTTTGGCCGTGCTTTGTACGGGGTATGGCCGTTGGCGGCTGTTCCACTGCTGAAGCACTACCTAAGCACGGCTAACCACGTCCAGAAATGTGTATGTAAGCGGAGAAATCCATTTGTCAGTGATAAGCCGCTAAACACACGCTATTTCCCGTGATACCAAGGCGTAACACGCGTCAGATGACCGTGCTCTGCCCGTGACAGACCGCTAAACTTTCGCGTCTTGCCCAAGTCTTACTACCGCGTCTCCCCAAGTTTTAATCACTGCCGGAACACGGAATATCACGTGTGTTTCACGTGTTTTGCACGTCTTTACCACTTGTGCCGGCCGCGGTTGTCCGCGGAATAAAGTTCTGAGCAGTTCAAAACTTTTTACCGCGTCCGACGCCGTTCCGATTTTTCCCCGCGTCCTGCCACGTCTATAAATCGACCGTAGCTCGTCTTAAACTCGACATCAACGCGAACAACATCGTCTGCTTCACGAGAGACCACTTTTTGACGTGTTTTGGCCGTGATTAAACCGCAAAGTGCTGTGTGACCGGGCTTTAAAGCTCGCTAATATTCGCTGACGGGTGCTATTTATGGTTTTAGTGTACCACAATGAGCAGCCAATGTACCACAATGAGCAGCCAATGAAGATCAATTGAATCAGGCCACCCATGTTTGCCCACGCTATTGGATCTTTAAGAAATAAACAAGGCTGATTGATTAGCAAAAGGAAAAGATATAGAAGGCAGTTCGGAAAATTATCGAATTTTCAAGTTCGTTCTCATCTCGTCTTGCACTTCTTTTTCCAGAGGTGCGACTCGTGAACGGATCCAGCAGCCTGACCGGAACCGTGCAGATCTTCGATGGGGCGCGGTCGGCCTGGTTCACCATGTGTCACACCCCGTCGTGGGGAATTGCCGATGTGCTCGTCATTTGCCGACAGCTCGGCCACTCCGGGGGCAGCCGGGCTTTCTCCGTTGAGGAGGCCGTACCTGAGAGACCACTGGCGTACTACGACCAGCAGCTGCTCTGCACAGGAAGTATGCATCTGGAGGTCTTTTTCTCATTTCTTCTATTTCCTCTCTTCTTTTTCTTCTTCTTCTTCTTCCTCTTCTTCTTCTCCTTCTTCTCCGTCGTCATCGTCGTCGTCATCATCCTGTTCTTCTTCTTCTTCCATTCCTTATTCGTTCTGTACTCTCTTTCTCTCTCTAAATCTTCCTCTGTGTCGCCTCAGTGTTGTTAACTTTTCTTCATCCTCGCTTCATTTCTATTGTAGCTATTTTTTATATATCTGTCGGCCCTGTGAGATCGTGGATAAGACTTTTAACTTTTATTCAGATTTCCCGTTTATGAATCCTGTCCTGCGACAAGATGATTTTACCTATTATGTTCCTCTCATCCCAGGTGTAAATGGGTTCCTGTATGGCAACGCTATAGAGTAATAATGATAATGGCAGGGCCCTCTGATAGAACGGTGGCAACACTGAAGAGGCTACCCTGGATAAAATGACAACAACAACCCCAACATAATCATCACTATTTCATACAAAATTGTCAGAATCATGTATAATCATATACTAGTATTACATGTATCATGTCAAAATCGCATAGGCTTACCATTTTGGGAGTTTTTTTGTCAAGAAAATAGAACACTATTTGTATTTCTCTTTCATCGCATTATTGCTAGCATTGTTATTGATAATCTCCAATTTGTTTGTTTTAATTTCTACTCATTTTATGCAAGGATAATCAATTTCTTACCATAAATGCAGATCCCAGATGTCATCAAGTCATTATGTTAATCCCATGAAGCATAACAAGAATCTCGCATGCAATGTCACTCTGAATTCCTTAAAACGTAAACTCACTTCTCGGCCCATTTCACGTCTTTCAAATATTCAGTGTATCTGACAAGGTTCCATGACATTTGCTCCTGCGACAATGACATTGCAATGCTCCCATGAAATATCTGCACGCTTAAGAAAACCAAACATAAATTCTATACCCACAAGCATAATCATATTCGTAATCCTAATCCTTACATCAAACTAAACCTAAAACCCTATCACAACGATAACCCTAAGTCCTTGAAGAAAATAAGGCCAGATCAACTGTCGCAGGAACAAATGACATGTCACCGCCTGACAAACGCTGTAATAGATGTAGGCCCTACAACATAAACAGGCACAATTGCACGTGGCGTTACAGGTGTAAATGCGCATGTGTCTGCACGCTAGTGAATAAGTGTACATTCTGTGAACATTAGAATGCGACTGAACTTTTTCACTGCTAAAGACTGTCCTTTAAAGCTTGTTGGTTGCAGAGTTAATCACTATTCTCGTCACCTCGTGCGGTCGACGAACGTAACATTCCACCCACTCGCGAATTAAATCACTCTTCGCTCAAAACCGAAAAAGAGACGAGTCATGGTTAAGTCAATATCAAATTCCATGTTCGGGCTTTTGTTTTTGTTCTCTTTATTTTGTTACATGGCAGAACTCTAACATGAATGATAGAAAGAGTAAGGGGAGTTTGCGGCGAGACTATTACAAGCTATAAAGAACACCAAGCAAGTACAGTGTAGTTCAATGTGTGGAAAAGATTGTCTACACCCCCATCTTTCTCTCCCTAAATCCATTCCACCTTTGTGTCCGCGTTGACAGGTGAAGCTGAAGTCAACGGGTGCCCGCGACTTTTCATCGACCAGAGCACTCTGGAATCATGCATACCAGCTTGGGCGAGTTGCTATGGTAACGTCATGTTTTGTTTCACCGTACACCTGTTTGATGGTTAAACTCACTTTTCTTGAAACCACCTGCACATAATTTCAATACACAGTATGGCACCTTGTAACATGAACAATTTTTTATGTGCACGATAACAAAAACAAACAAACCGATTTGTATTTATTTATAATAATCATTTACTCTGACATTCAACATTCAATATAAAATGATATCAGCTTGGATTGTGGCTCTGTGTAAAGAAAATCCCAGATTCGTCTGTCCAGAGGATTACATCACATCAATTCAATCATGCATGAACTTTCAGACTTCAATTCCTATTGAACAAACTCTGAGGTAATGCAAAGCAAGTAATAAAAAGAATGTTAACGGGTGCGACGAGTCATATCATATCCTGCAACAGTAAGAATTATGTCACAGGGATTCCACTACTGACAAAATCACACTTTCGTAGAAAACGTGATTTTTAAGTCACATAGTTTCATCGGGGGGGGGGGGGGTGGTAATTTGGTTTGCACGATTTGAAAAGAAATGAATGTATCACCTCGGGATCAGTAATGTTTAACATCCTTTTTCTTTTCCCTTTTTGTTTTGCAGACCAGAATTTCCTGGGTTGCTACCGCGACTCGCGGTACGACCGCGTCCTAGCCGCGGCGATCTATCCGATGACCAACATGATGTCGCCGCAGCGGTGCATAGATTTTTGCCTCGAGGGCGGTCACGCCCTCGCCGCGGTCGAGTATGGCAGCGAATGTTACTGCGGAGCGGCCGGTGCGAATTATGAGCGACTCGGCCGGGCGTCAGACAGGGAGTGCCAGATGCCGTGCCAGGGTCTCGTTGACGAAGTTTGTGGGGGTGTGAACACGATGGCCGTCTTCAAGAGTAAGTTAACTGCAGAGTGAAATAGCCGGAGAAAGAGAAATGGGAAGAAGGGAGAGAAAAGGGAGAGAGAAAACTCTATGACAAATTTGAAGAAAAAGTTAAACGCACTTGCGTGTAATATAATTTAGTTAAAAAGCGCACTTGTGTGTAATATACATTGTGTCTCTTTCCATCTTTCTATCAATCGTTCTAGGTAAGGTCATTACTGGCATAGGTAATCACTCAACCGTTGCGTCAAAAGCAAAGTTGTATCTGAAGAATGTAACAAAGGAACGGGACCTGGATAGGAATGTTGATGACAAGGACAAAGAAGTGATCCGAAGATTAAAATGACAAGAACGACACCTAATGCCAAAAAAGAAAGAAAGTAAAGAAGAGATGAATACCAAACATTCCACAAAGAATAACGATATGACGAAAAAAAGTTAAGAGAACGAAAAGAAGAATGGAACGAAAACGAAGAAGAAACAGTAACATATGAGTCCTCCTACTAATCGTCACCGCTGTGGCAGACCAGATGCATCCGAAACAACGTGCATCATGGTTACAAAGAGTGACGCAGGACTGACAAATTTAATTCCAAAACTTCCTCTTTTTCCAGGTTCCCTGAACAGAGAGAAAGCTCCTCTCCACGTGTTGCCAATTTTAGTCGACAAGTTTCGCTCCTCTTCCATCATTTAACTCATTTTCATCTCCGACGTTTTGGCAGTTGTAATCCATCCGCGCGTTTTTATCGCGTTTCCCGATCTCGCGTTTTCGCTCTTCCACGAAAGTTCCTTGAATGATTTCATTTTTTTTTTTGTCTTGCTGTTGTTCTGCGCAGTGGCCCCTGAAAGCACAAAATGACATCTCATACGTTTGTTGACATCCTTTCATTCTGCTCACGGCAATGACGTGTTGCATTCGTGATGAAAACGTGATGAATTCCAACCATACTTGTTCCTTTTCTTGGGGGGGGGGGGGTGGCAGGGGGTACTTGCGACTTTGTGCTCCCCAGGGGCTACAACATCAGTCGCAAGGAAGGGATGTCAGCATGACTGTCTTTCCTCATTCTCTCTCTGATCTCATCCAAGAAGAACAATGGAGGATTGCTGGCCCTTTGCTAACCAAGAATAACGATTAAAGCCCTTGAATTCACTGGGATTCCTTTACCCACTGATTGTGGCTGCAATGTTATACTGTACCTTCATTTCTACAGCTACACCTATCAAATTTGAAAAAAAAAGAATAGAAAAGCGAAGTATTTACACTCTCCTTGACAAAGATAACATGCATCAATCTAAAACATTAACCAACAAAAGAGCACGACTTTTTTTTGTGGGAAAGAAAACGAATAAGGATATGATACGTTCTTATTTTACTATATCATATTGAAATGAAAAAAAAAGCACACCTCTGACTATCCTTACATGATACATACTCTTTTTTTTCCTCTGCTAACCTTTAACATTAAAAAAAAAAAAGCCGCGTGACGTAGACATTCCAAAACGGACATGATGGAAGAATCTCTCTTTTACGTCAACCATTAAATTCCGGTATAGTGAAAATTGAATAGGCACGTAAACGTTATCACGGTTCTGCTGTGGTCTGGATAGGAGCTAAGGGGGTATCTCCTGACTTGACCAGGCGCTGTCGGGTTTGCTCCCGATGCAAATATTGTACCCAAAACAAAAAGGAAATGACGTGAATTTCATACGCGGTAATCCTTTCGACGGCTGAGGTCACGACAAGCTGAACCGGTCTGTCGGTTTCTGCACTATAAGCTGAGCTGCCGATCGAGGATCCCCAAATCTGCAGAGGACTTCCTGAAAATATAAGGATCCAACTGATGGGAGAATATATCATTTTCGCGCATTGAGATGCATATAAATTCAAGTATCTCCCTGATTACTTTTCGAATCCCCTCCCAAGAATTCCATGATTGGTGAATGTTGGCGGCCCTACAATATGGAATTGTTTACTGAAAATCATCAGACGCGCATGTCCGTTTATCTAACCTCTGTTGTAGGGCTTTGGGCTTTATACGCAGAGTAAATAAAGATTAAGAAAAAAAAAGAATAATCAAAGCTCCACAACATTATTCATCCAGTCAGAGGTATTCTTGCTATGATGATGCAACCTTCTTAAGTGACAAGCATAATATACAAGAAATGCATGTTCTTGGAGGAGGAGTTACACCTGGTTCCAATGCCTTGGTGAAAGGGGAAACTTCACCCTTATTGTTACGTTTGAGTTCAGAAATGTAAGTATGTCGTTTGAACCTTGTTTTGGAATAGTATTGGAATGTACTGAAAAAAATCAGTCATAGCATAAGTTAGATGCAATCCTGAATACATGCTGACATATGCATTGTCTGTTTTGTTTCCACTTTCTATATCTTTCATTGAAAGAATTGAAAAAGAAAATAATGTTCCGTTTCACTGAATGAATGAGTTTGGAATAAATGTTGCCGCTTTTAAGTGCAGGTTGCTTCATTTTGAGCTGACATGCCTTCCAATTTTGACCACGATGTGGCTTTACAGCTTCGACCGCGACTACGACGGTTCCAACGACAACTGTACCAACAACAACGCCGTCGCCGACAACGACTGAGAAGTCCACCGAGCTGACCACATCGGCCCCGCCGACGCCACGGGTGACTGCGGTCAGACCAACGCAGATCGTCCAGCGAGCGAGAACACGATTCCCTCCGATCACAGCGTCTACTCTGTCTGTCTCCATGGAAACAGCTCAGGGAAACAGGGCGCCCCCTTGTGAGTACAGTAGGCCTACTTGTTCGCACTTCGACTGCATATTACATTAGTCTTGAATAGCGATTATGACTTTCGTCATGAGACCCAAAAAGAATGGACACGCCCCTGTTTACTTGTAGATGCAAATGTCGATTACGCAAAACATTTTTTTTTTTTAAATGGGAAGCATAATATAGCATGTCCTATAGACCAGGCAATTTGATAGACAGTGTGGTATATTGTTATAGTGGATAATGTTTAGGATTTGTCAGCGGAAGGTTGTGTGTTCGAATCCCGCCTGGTGCGTTCATCCTCAGGGGAGATATTTATTTATTGGTAGTTTGCAATGCTGGAGTATCCAAATAATGATGGCAATTGAAGGCCTCTGGGGTTAGCAGCTCACCAATGCTGAAAAGGCTATCCTTTTGAATGAGATTGTATTGCTATGTTAATCATCATTATTATGCCAATTGTCTACCATTTGACACTATTTCTTAACTTCTATAACATTTCGACAAAGTTGAATTCTACTTAAATCAATTAATGGCAAATATGATTATGGTATGCAAATAGAGAAACATATATGGCATTGACTGATTCACGGACTTATTGATGGACTGCAACACATATTATACACATATTATTATCGTATACACTACTATAATGAAACCCAGCCCCAGTCTAAAATGTGCTAGACATTGATGTCTCGCGTCTGCCCAATATGGACAAAGAGCGACGACAAGTAGGTTTATCGGCTTGGATTGAGTGATTACTTTACACACAGATCTGCAGCAATACATTTCAAACTACCGCAGCTGCGACAAGCGACTCAATCAAATTATCATATCCTTAGCATACGCAGCAGCTGCATATCCGCTCTAACTACCTCAAACATCCCCAAAATTTATAAAAATGACTTTTCGCAAAATTGAAGAGGCACCGGTTTTCTCGATGAAGCATTAATAGAGGATACGCAGTCGAGTGTTATCTCGGCATGTCTATTTTTGGACATTCCCGACCTCCCCCCCCCCCCCATTTCCAATATTCCCTTGTTGTCGAATAACAGGTGGCCGTAAATCCGACCGCATATTTTAGTACTTAAGTTTATGATCGAATTGTCGACAGTGTTTAAATCACGGTCAAGTTCAGTCGAGTTCCTACTGATATCCCAACTCGAATAATATTGCTTGTACTGAAAGAACAAAACTGTGTATCTACGACTTTGAATTGCAACTCGGTCCACGAAAAGGTCAGTTTACCTTGAGATGTCGGGGCGTATACCTGCCATTAAAACTTGTATTTCATTGGGAATGTACAGGGATGGAACATGAAATGATATCTGCTGAAATAAGTATAATCATGTTGTACGGAGATATCACACGAAACTTACTGTTTGGAAAATCTGTAGTCACTTATCATCTATCCCTGTTAAAAAGACAAATAATATTTATTGATAAAGAGGCAAAGTTTTTTTTTTTCGAAAGGATGGGCGTTTACTATCATACTTTCATACCATCGGATTGATTGAAAACAAAACAACACAAAACAATCAAGGTAATTCTGAAAATCATAATGAAATTGAAAGCCTACTCAAAGTATTTAGACATTTTACATCATCCGGGCACTTACATAATCAGCCAATAATCGGCATGATGTTCACACTTAAATGTAATCTGACTTTATAATCTGAGATCGAGTGCATCTTCAGAGGAGGGAGCTGAAGTACATGTTGTATCAGGAGTATGGAAATGATTTACCAACTTACTCTTTGGAAATCACTTGCTGTCACTTTTCTATTCACACTTGCAATAAGTCAGCAACACCATCAATTACCGATTGACATTTTCTATTCATTTCAATTCAATTTGATTCAAATTCTGTTTTATTTTCGACAAAACATAATTATAATAACCACTTTCTTTGGTAAGAGACAATAAGATTAGCAAGAGGAAATGAAAGGGGTATACACTAACAGTGAAATCTTACATAATTGTCATGAATAGTAATGTCTAGCATTCATTGTAAAGCAGCTAACCCTCCGTGAACTCACAGCATGACCTTTTGCAATGGGTTACACATTAACAGAGCGGGGACGTTCAATTTTCCAAGAGCCACGATCAAGAAACGCAGTTGGTTTGGGTGTTGTTGTTGTTTTTTTCACTTTGTATCATACATACGGGCATTCCTCACTGGGACAAGTCCACGCAGAATGTAGCTTGGAGGAAATAGATTCATTACTCACCAATAAAATGGCTTCTTTCGATCACTTAACACGCGACCCCCATCGGGTCAGGAACTCTCCAATACACCGGACCCTCCCGGGGCATGATTCGTTGCTGCTGTAGCTGTCCTGACAGGATACTTAGTGCTTCAGGGCGGGGGAATTCCCAAGGTAGATGGCTAAAAATGTTCTTCTTATTACTCAACTTAATGTTCCCCTGGATTCTTCTGAGTCATGAGACATCTTTTGGTTCTTTGGTAGAGTGTACCCCTCCCAACTAAGGCACGAAATTAAAGGAGAAGTGTATATTAGTAAGAATATTTATCATACTTGTCTACCACACGTATATGTCAGTGTCATACTCGAAACTCATTCGTTGCTCAAGTGACAGCGACCGACATTTCATGTAATGTTTTTTTTTTCTTTGTTTTAAATGTTCCATCGACAGCTACCATTATCGGGCTTGCCAGCACCGGGGGCGCCCTCTTCGTTGCCTGCTCTGCAGTGCTCCTCTTCCTGACCGTGCATCGCAGGTAACTATGTGACCCGTCAACACCACTGATCTTCGTAGGACTAGGTTATCATGGATATCTCATTGGCCCATTCACCCTGTACAAACAAGTGAAGCCGCTGCTCAGTAATCTTTGATACCAGGCACACGCTATGAAAACTTGTAAGCATTTCAGAGCAGAAATTGTCACCAATCTCGTGATGTCACGAGTTCCGTACACAAACAGATTGAATACGAAACGGTCGTCTTTCATGGGCGATGTGCATAATAAAATGGTGGCGAGGTGGCTTCAAAGCAATTGGTCATTGAGATATCCACATCCTTTAGAGATCAGTGGTCATGACTAATACACACCACACTGAATTTTTGGCTATTAATCAGTAAGAGGGCAAATCCCAATTAAACAAAGAAAAAAGAAAAAAGATGCCAACTGCAGCGGACTATGCGATTTCAGAATTGCAAGGCCATTACAATTGTGTACGAAGCGGTCGCCAATGTTTAAGTGGCTTAAGACGTTTCCATTCAGCAGTAAAGCAATTGAATATTGTTACAAGGTCTTCTCTAATAACGATACAAATTTTGGTCCAATTTGATTTTTCCCCAGATTTTTGCATGCGGGTGCGGCTGAGAAAAATGTGATGATAAAATATAAGCAATAGAAAAGAACTATTTCTTATATCATGTCAGACTTCATGAAATCTCGTTCTTCCCAGAAATAACAATGGGTGATTTCAAGTTCGGTGCTAGTGCTAGCCCCCAAATAATAACACCGACGGTCAGATTAACGAGACGATACCGATCAAAATTATCGATCACCAGCACTATAGGTGTTGGAATCACGTGTGACAGCACCGCGAGCTCCGCGGGAATTGCGCGACGAAAAAAGTGATGGCACATAGTTAAAGTCAAATATAAAAAAAAAAATGTAGCCATGACTGCTTAGTTTTAGACACGTAAAACAAGAAAGACTGATTAAAATTTCATCCCTTCTTTAAAACACAAGTATCTTAATTTTCCTCCCAGGCTCAGATTTCTATAGCCATGTCTGGAGTGTTCGTGTGTTTTTTTTTTTACCTGGGTGACCATTGCATTAACATAGACTTTGCATCTCTTATGGAAGTTAATACGGGTCTCGCACGGCAAAACTAAACACCAGCACCGAACTTGAAGTGAAGAAAATGATAATTCCTAGGGGCTAGTGTTAGTCAATACGGACTATCACACGGACAGCGGAGCTCCCTCGGTTCAGCAGACGACATTCAACACCGAGCCCAGCACCAGCAACCAGAAATACGTTATAATTTTGAGGTCAACTTCCAACACCGACGTGATTTCAAGTTTTATCGCCGGTGTTAGTGCAGAGATAGCACAAGCACTAGCACTAGCACTAACACCGTATTTGAAATCAACCAATGTAGAGCATTTTTAAAGTTTATCTTGTCAAATGCATTACAAACCAAAAAAACAAACAAACAAACAAACAAAAACCCGAACGTTTCAAAAAGAATGACTTCGAGATTATCATGAAGCCTACTAGTATTCTTGATGATGAACATGAACCTTTATTTATCATTCTCTGATAATTGCAGCCGAAGGAAGAAGAACGCTTCCATAGTCGACGATCCGTCTCCCTATGCCTTGTCGGCCTCTGTCGAGGTGGTGATGGACACCACGTACCTGGACCCGATGAATTCCATCAGCGACTCTGCCGTTTACAGCGGCGTCTCCCAGGTATCCGAGAGTGACTTTGACAGCACCTTTGGCGGGGTCGGCGGCGACGGCGGCGGCGACCGCGGGAGGGGAGAAATGTCAATGTACCTCGGACTCTCCTTCAAGGAGATGGAGCGAAGACAGGACGAAGATTACGCTTCCCTCAACGCCGGTCTCAGGAAGGAGGGCAGTTTCGCCACGAACGATAGCCACGACG